>NW_026533140.1:149747-159267 GCF_026283585.1 Hylaeus volcanicus | reverse complement strand
CAATCAAAAGTGACGTCACACTCCCCGACCCACGAGCCCTGCCCCTCGCTTCCCCCACCCACAAGCCCCCCCTCGCTTCCCCCGTCCCCACGCCCTCTGAGATCCCACTGTTCCAGAACCGGCATACCTTACCTACTGATTCCCATGAAAAATTATAAGAAAGTAGGAAAAGATGTGAAATCGAAATGAGCTGCCAGATGATTTGCCTAGATTTCCGCGGCCTGGAAGTCAAATGCTTGGCGTGGCCAGGCAAGGCATTCTTAGATCATCAATACCCATACTTTCTCTCTCACAGACTTTTAGGTAAATTGTCAATTTAAAATTCTGGCAATATTATGAGTACACTTTCATTGTATTGGGTTTTAAAATATTTCTAAGGTGATTCATCGACGCTAATACCTTTACTCTCGCAAACTTTCAGATAATTTGTCAGTTTAAAACTCTGACAATATGAGTACACTTTCATTGTATTGGGTTTTAAAGTAATTCTTATTCATCGAGACCTTGACCTTGCCTGGCCACGCCAAGCATTTGACTTCCAGGCCGCGGAAATCTAGGTAAATCATCTGGCAGCTCATTTGGATTTCACATTTTTTTTTTCTTTCTTGTAGTTTTTCATGGGAATCTTCTATTTTTTAATGATAACTCCTTGAGTCCTCCACTTTTTCATGTACTTGGCGTAATTGTTTTATTTTTTTGAAGTTTTTTATTGGATCTCACTTCTTTTTCCAAATCATTTATTATATAGAATCTATTTTAAATTTATAAAAATAAAATTGATATTTCTGTAAACTCTACATAAGAAGTCTAAATTATTATTTGTTTTTTTAATTGAATAGAGTAAAATAAAGGGAGAGGGGATAAAAAAAGCGAATATATACATATATTTCATATAATTTATTAATTATAAACACTTATTCGTTCAATTTATAAATTATTATATATACCTGCAATTTTTTTTCTTGCTGCAAGACATTCTAATGTTAATGATGAAATGAGAAAATGACTCCATTTCTATAAGCTCTACATAAAAAGTATAAATTAAAAACACTTAAATGGTATGGATCTATTCTGTATGAATGAAGACCTGACAATTCAGATTTTGACAACTTACCTTGTAATCAAAATTGATCTACATTTTACTTTACTGGCAGCAATTTGTTAATCTGCAATCCTGTGGGCCCCCTTCATTTCCACAAGATCTACATGAAAAGCTTAAATTCAAAACACTTTGGCGGTATGGATCTATATTAAAAACAGTTTTCTGTATGATTAAAGGTATCTCGCAATTCAGATTTTGACAACTTACCTTGTAGTCAAGATTAATAAACACTTTACAACACTAGCTGCAATTTGTTATTAAACCCTACATAAAAAGTCTAAATTGAAACATTTTGCTGATATAAATACAATTAATAATGCAATAGTGTAAAAACTTTTGACACTTGGCAGGTTATGAATGATGACATCTTTTTCGACTCTCGACGCTCGATGGCCGACGAGCCATGCCGAACCGAATGATTCCGAGAGTCGACGAACGACGGTCTGCTTTTGCTTAGCTCCTATTGGCCAAGGGTTGACGACGGGAAAATCATACGAAAAATACCGTTTCTGACAGATTCATGACATGATATCTCAGTTGTACGTGGACGATTTTATTGATTTTGGTTTTATTCGAAAGCTTATATGCGGTTTAAATAAGAAAAATGCCTTTACATTTAGAAAATATTGCAGGCGTGTTAAGATATTCATGAAAGAAGTTTCAGGTTAAGTTGGAATGGACCATCTCTCCTGTAAAAGATACGTGGTAGCTCCAACGCCAGGAATATACACGCGGTGACGGATAATTTTTCATGTACTTGGCGCCAAGAGGCTACCGCGTCTCTAGATCTGAAACAACAGTTTTCTAGTAGTAGATATTCGTCCGCGGTAGAGTGAAGAGCAGAAGCAAAATGTCTAGTGCATATACAATTAGATTACTATGTATTGCATATATGCGAATAAAAAAAATACAACGTAAACGACAATGGGTTCATCCTTTAAATATGAAACGTATAAATATGGACCAGTTTCATTTATTATACAGGGTGGTCCACCTAAGTAAGAGCACCTAAATATCTTCTCTAATTATGGGGGTACACAAAATATTTTGTATGCTATTTCAATGGTTTGAAAAAAACCATTCAAAAGATTTCTTTTTTCTAGGGTAATTTTTTTCAGAGTTTACAAGGTTTTTATGCGTATAAATGTATAATTTTGTTTATCGCATCGTGTAGCTGATGTAAAAATATGTTCAAATATGTACATTGCATGACCTTGAAACGACCTTTGAATTCAAAAATTAAATGGAAACGAAAAATTATGGTTTGTCGAGACTTTACAGACGAAGACGTCGTTCGGGAATCTGTAAGAGTAAATAAACACGTTTACACTATGAATGACTTCTGACACCGCAGAAATCTTATTATTCTCAAACAGTTCGTCAGTTTATGGTGGAACACGATTTCCCGACACGGTCCGCGATCCGCGTCGGGAATCATGCAAAATGAGAGTTTTCCAACTCCTCACACCTTTACGGGAAAACCCGAGCGCCAGGTATCAGGAGATACCGGCGTGAGAAGCCGAACTTCGCGACAATTACCACGGCTAGCGATCCGGATCGCGGAGAGGGGCGTGGATCGTCGGCGAGGAAAGGCAGTCTGAGAAAGCCGTCTTCACGGCAAGACGAGGCGGATTATCACAGCACTCGTTTAAAATAATATAGAATATATTGTACGCGAAAGATGTTACAAAATACGGTGTACACTGGCGAGCTGTCGTAGCGTCTAAGGTCACCGGGACGACCAGTAACCAACACGAGAACTACGTTTCGATAAGACGTGCTGATTTCGTTCACGATAGCCCAAATTCCGTCGTGATTCGCACAAAAGCGACTTTGGAAACGATATTCGGACAGTCTTGACGCGGTCGCAGTGGGCTCGACCTCTTCGACGAGAACGTTAACCGGCAGCGATCTAAACACGTGCGCGTTACAATGGATTCGCGACTAGATGTCCGTTATTTCGTGCGATAACCTACGAAAAGGCGATTTCCCGCTAACAATGCTATTTCGACCGACAGGGTGCTCGGCAGCCACCAGGTAACCCGACCAATTTACGATATCCTATTCATGAGCGTGAGGTGAAGGAGGAAGCGCTTACCGTACCGTTCCGCACGTGCGTCGCTGACGAAATAGGACGACATATGTGAGCTCGTCGCACGCGTTGGCTCACGCGCTTCCCCCCAGCCTCATCTCAATGGTCGGCGGCACGCGGCACTCTATGGCGACCAAATTCAAATTACGTCATCGGCGGTCGTTCAGTCCTGTCCCTCGGCGACTTTGGTGGCGTGTCGGTGCTGGCATCCCTCGAAGGCTCTGGAGCGGGCCGGGTCTCGGTGCACTCGAGAACCCGGCTGACTCCGCTGTCCTAAACGGCCTCCTGCCCCCTGAAGGTCGTAACGGAGTCCAGGGGCTGTTACCAAGATCCTCCAGTCTCTGTCCATTTGAGCTTCGTCTGGCCAGTCCGTGCAGCCGGCGCCGGGTTGAACGGGATCAGTAGCCTCTAAGCCGCATCGCTGGATGTTGCCGTCGTTAGCCCAACGTTATTGCCCTTCAGATACGTAAATTAGTCCTAACCCTAGGTTACCCTGGTGGCGCTCGCGATCTTGGTCGGTCTCGTTCCCCGCGGAGAGTTCTCCTACTTTGTGACGCGGCAATCTGCCACGTCACAATGGATATTATCTTTTGCGATGAGTTATTCAAAGCAAGAGAAAATTGATATGATTCAGATTTATGGTAAAAGTGATCAGTGTTTAAGGCAAGCTGTTCGATTGTACCGAGCGAAATTTCCTGAACGCAACTGTCCATCGCGTAGACATATGGAAAGGTGATCAAGCATTTTTTTGAAAGTGGGAGTGTCAATACGAAGAAGCTTACGCGAATCCATAATGTTACAAACCAATTAAATACGAGATTTATTATGGAAAAAGTTGCCGAAAATCCGCATGTTAGTGCACGACAATTGGAACGCGTAACTAATATTTCCAAAACAAGCATAATACGAATACTTCATGAACAAAAATTTCATCCGTAACATGTGTCTCTCCGTCAGGATCTTCATGGACATGATTTTGAAAATCGCCTGAATTTTTGTCAGTGGGGTTTACAGCAATATGAAAACGATGAATCGTTTTTTGAGAGAATGTTGTTTACCGACGAGGCATCTTTCATCAATCATGGTCAATTAAATTTGAGAAATATGCATTATTGGTCATTGAAAAATCCACAATGGTTAAGACAAGTGGATAGAAAGAGGCCTTGAACCGTAAATGTCTGGTGCAGTATCTTGAATAACCAAATAATTAGTCCTTATTTCATAAATGGTACATTAAATGGACAAAAGTATGTACTTTGTCCATTGTACTTGCAAGATGAGTTACAGATGCTTTTAAATGACGTACAATTAGACATTCGTGGAAGAATATGGTATCAGCACGATGGTTGTCCGGCCCATTCTACACGTCTTGTAAAACAAATTTTAGATATAAAATTTCCAAATTCTTGGATTGGACGTGTACTAGACGTGTAGAGTGGCGACCACAATCACCAGATCTCACGCCTATGGATTATTTCTTATGGGGACATTTAAAAGAAGTTGTTTATTGTGAACCGATTGAAGTTAAAAGGAATAATCTTAACAAATTATTTATTTAACACTTTCACCTTCTTACTCTAGGTTTCTAACAATTAAAATATACTAAAACTAGCACGGTTGACTGCTCGGAAGGATCTAAAGAGTCGGTCGTGCGCGACCGTGAGCGAGGTCGGTTGGCGTGGGAAAATCGGTTTTTGGGAGTGAGGAATTTATGGGTTCTTGACGGACAGACACCTGCAGGAAAAGTGAAGTCAAGGTTTTAGGAAGTGGAGAAGGCAAAAGAAAATAGGAGAAGGAAAATACTGAGTTGGCAAGGCGATGTATGAAAGGTGAAAAATATAAGTAGGATTTCCAACACCTTCCCTCGTAAATTTGAAAACGCTAGTTTTCAATGCTTCGATTATCTTAAAATATCGATGGACCGCGTTACATTATGTGAAAAATTATTAATAGGGTACACTGGCAATTGGAATGTTACGCCAATAGATGGAACTTAAATTAATGATTATGCACTTAAGATAGTTAGTGAATAGTCGCCCACTATTATCTATTTATATAGTAAAATGAAAAGGAAAATATTTGTATAATATTTAATTATAATCTAAGAGTTTCAGCTACCAATATTAATAGTTTTATGCTAAAATACCCGTAACAGAAATTTAATCTATAGACACGGTAGCGTCTCGACGCCAAGTACATGAAAAAATAGCCTTTCTGTATATGCCTGGCGCTGGCGCTACCGCGTATCTTTTACTCGAGAAAACGCGATTCCAACCTAACCCGAAACTTCTGTCATGAATATCTCAACACGCCTGCAATATTTTCTAAATCTAAAGGCATTTTTCTTATATAAATCCCACATAAGCTTTCGAATAAAACCAAAATCAATAAAATCGGTTCACGGACGACAGAGATATCGTAATATCATATCATGAATGTGTCCAAAACGGCACCATTTTTCTTTTCCTTTGACAAGGAATTTTTCGTCAACATTGAGCCAATAGGAGCTAAGGCCGTTCGTCGATTTGTCGACTCTCGGAATCATTCGGCAAGGCTCGTCGGTCGGAATTGTAATATGGCTGCCACTCATGCCGCTCGTTCATTTCTAACCTGTATAAACTGTCACTTTGGATTTGTGACATTTGGTTTCTTGCAACAAGACTTTCTGACATACATTGTGCGTACTTTTGAAAACTTAAAGGACTGAAACTGGAATTATAATACAATAAATTGTGCGTTACCAATAGTGGACCTCTTTGTACATTTTCCCACTATATTTATTAACATTTAAATTTGTTACAACAAGATTTTCTGCCACGCGTTGTGCATACTTGTGAATTTTATTCTAATGTGACGTTCGCATATCGACCGTCCAAAGCACGGATATATTTTTCCCTTGTAATGAGTTGAAGACAGATTTAGTATTTGTATATTTGAACATCACTTTATATCTTAGACTGAGAAGCGTTTAGCAAGTAAGAGAGAACCTAAGCGATAACAGCTACGGGCGCGGAGCGAACGATCTACTTCTTGCCACATCATGTGCCCTGATACGACCACGGTACGGCCGCGGCTTATTTACTATCGTGAACCGCGGATTCGGTTGCTTTATCGCGACGCATGAGAATACAATGGTTCTCCTAGATGTTAAGTCGGAGCTACAGGTCCCGTACAATTCTCGGTACTCGTTACCACCTACCGGTGGGTGGCCAGATCTAATGAGACCCTGCACCTTTTCGACGAATTTAAGCGTAGCGTCAGCTAAGGAACCGTTGGCAGTGGCTATCGTTGGTGTCAGTCACCAAAAACCGATAAGGGGCAGACTAAACACCTAGGAATGATTTCGGGCAAGATGTTATTGCTAACGCCATGGGAAGAAATCAACCACCACCCATGAATTTTTAATAATCACGTGGTATGATTTTTTCCTCCTTCCTTCGGGCCAAAGGTCCCGAATTAGGGGTATAAGTACCCCCGCAATTCAGGGGCTCGGGATATTCCTCGTCGAGTTGATATGCAGAATCGTCAAAGTTGATAGTCTTCGTTCTAGTTTTGCGCAGAGTTCAGAGTCCTCGTTCTAGTTAGTCAAAGTTCAGGAATCGTTCAAAGTCAAATATCGAGTTTTATTGCGAAGTCAAGGTAGTGAACCTTTTATTCAGAAATTGTAATTGATTGTATTTGCTATAATAAAAGACCGTGCGCGGGCCTTAATAAAACAGTAATGTAATTTAACAAATTCACAAGCTATAATTATTTTTTCCTCAAATCATTCGACGCGTTCGGAGAGAGAAAAGGGTATAAATTATAGTTAAACCAACTATCTTTTCGATTTGTGATCGAGGCGTTGAAGCCGGTCATTTAGAAATCCTAAAGATAGAAACATTGCTTGGCCGTGGGTTTTTTTTCCGTCATCTTACTCGGGTCCCAAGCCACTTTCGTGTTTGTTGTAAGGGTCGATCGAGGCGTCGAAGCCGGTTTTCCCGAACAGTAGCCACGGATTTGATTAACGCAGCTTCTTTCGATCCAAGGCAGAGCGGACATTCCGATCAGGGTCGAAGCGTCGAAGCCAGCTTTAAAAGAAATAGACGCAAAACCAGCGGTCGTAAAGGGTTGCATGGACTTGATAACGATTGGCGGGACATGAGATTCATCCCCGATTAAAACTTATATAAATTCCAATTTTTCCCTCTCAGTAGATGAAAAACACCGAAACAGCGCGAAAATACCGTTCGGGCAGACGCGAACAAATTCGGCGGTTGTTACGCGATTACGAACTACAGGTTCAATCTGGAAGGTTTCCGCTCGGGCGCATGGTGAAGCCGCGAGTGATTCAAAACGAACTGTTACGACCATCAGCATCAGCACCAACATCAGCATCAGCACCAACATCAGCATCAGCATCAGCATCAGCACCAGCACCAACATCAGCATCAACACCAGCATCCGCATCAGTACCAGCATCGACACCAGCATCGGCTCCAGCACCGATACTTTGGAGGCTCGCCCCGTTGACCATTCCCCGAGCACGTGAGGCCGTGTGGACCATTCCACCTAACGACCCGCGGTGGGAACATTACATCCAAAAGATGCTCGACCTCATCAAGTAGTAAGTCCGAAAATTAAAAATTTTTAATAATTAGTAATCGCGAGGGTAGACTCAATACGGATCAGGATCCCGTTCAGACGCGAGTCGTTTAAGAAAGGCGTGGGACAAAACGCAAGCATCATTTGATCGAACCGGGGGACAGATTTTCAAATCTGAAATCCGGGACGTGGCACTAATATACAATAAATTGTGCGTTACAAATAGTGGATCTCTTTCTTTATTTCTCATTTCATTTTGAACATTTCAATTTTTACCAACAAGACTTACTGCCTTGCGTTCTGTGTGCTTTTGAAAACACAAGGGACTGAATCTGGTACTGTAATATAATAAATTGTGCGTTACTCATATGACATTAATTTTATTTGTAAATAACACATACAAACCTTATTTTACTTGCAAATTAATGTAGAGCTTAAAATAAAAATACATTTGTCTTTCATTATAGTAAGCATAGAGTCTACAATATACATAATGTGTCTGAAGCCAGATATAGGAAAGAGACCAGCTTTAGTCCATTAAGTTTTCAAAAATATGCAGAACGCATAGCAGGATATCTCACTGCAAGACATTTAAATGTTAAAGATAAAGCGAGAAATGAAAAAAGAAATCCACTATTTGTAACGCACAATTAATCGTATTGCAATATCAGTTTCAGTCCTTAGAATTTTCAAAACTATACACAATGCATGGCAGAAAGTTTTGATGCAAGAAATTTAAATAATGAGAAAATGAACAGAGATCCACTATTTGTAACACATAATTTATTGTATTACAATTGTAGGCATTTTATTTAAAGGTGTCGGTTAGGACAGTTATCCCCCGTGGTTTTGAGTGTGAAGTAATTTTTATTCTAATTAAATGATTCTCGCTGGCTCACAATTCTCGCGATCTCGCTGGCTTGTAACGGTCCGGGCTCGGTGCGGTGCGGTAGAACCGTCGCGGGTCGGGGCGCCGACTCAGTCGATCGCCAGAGTACGCGTTCGAGCTTAGCCTGGACGCAGGCAGTTTACCCCCAGGGAGGTCGAGAAGGAAATGACGGTGCCCCAAAGAGGGTCGAGCAGGTAGCGGTAGCACATCCACTCTTCCCGGGCTAGAGACTGTGACTCCGGGGTGTCCCGCGGTCGCAGGACACGGTACCGGCGGTCGGATGTCCTCCGTGTCGGACCAGAGGCCGGCGGCGTGAGGACGTTAGGCTGAACGGGTTTTACGTGAACAGTAAGGTAGCGGTCGCACATCGTCCTGTTCGTACTCCGTTGGAGGGTTGGAAACAGGGCGAGAGAAAACAAGAGCGTTTGAGCGGCGAAATAGTGCTATATTTGTTAGTGGTGTTCTTACACTTATCGCTCGCCCAGATGTTCTGCCTCTCTGGGCGGCGCGGCGTGGTATATACGCACAGCGCTCCCCACTTTCGGTAGCCAGAGAGCGCCGTGCGGGATAGCAGCGCCCGGTGACGGCCTAGCGGCAGTCGGCGGTACCGGCGTCGGAGAGGGGAAACCGGGCGCGGCGGAGAACGGCCCGAAGAGGAGAGGGTCGCGGCTATCATTCGCGTTACAGCCTCACAATTCTCGCTATCTCGCTCGTAATGTTACAAAAAAGTGTCCCTCTTCTGATTCTTCGCGGTTTATATATACGCTTTCGCGGTTATTGCCTTTACTTTTCTTTCACACACACATACACACACACACACACACACACACACACACACACACACACACACACA
>NW_026533140.1:128922-149737 GCF_026283585.1 Hylaeus volcanicus | reverse complement strand
CACACACACACACACACACACACACACACACACACACACACACACACGCGCGCGCACTCTCTCTCTCTCTCTCACTTTCGCACTCGCCGGTCACTCACCTGTCGTACGCCCGAACGTCTTATGACGTTTGGAGCCGTTGACATTAGCCAACGGCTCGCGTGCACGACTTATCAGCTGTGCGAGGACACGTTTTTGTTTTAGTCCTCGCACAGTGGTTATCCGTCTCCCACACTCGGCCATCCTACAAAAGTATCTGGCCTCAGATACACTCTGCAACTTCATCATCGCTTTAATCGGACTCGAAATCATGCACCCAGATTTTCATGTATTCTGCCGCTGTACTTGTTTCGCTCGGACCATTGTCGTCGCCTACTTTTCCTACGAGGTATCGGTCGTTTCGCAACACTCTCGTTACACGATACGGGCCAAAATATTTTGCTGACAACTTCGCTCCTGGCCCTTGTTGAGTTTTTTTGTTCGCCATTAGATCACCGATTACATAATTTCTCGCGGTTTTTTGGCGCTTGTTGAAACTATTTCTGTTTTCTCGCTGAACTTCCGCAATTTTTTCCCTAGCGTATTCTCGCAACTCGCATCTGTTTTCGTCGAAAGAGGCAGTCCATTCGCGTTCTAAAAGTTCTCGCAGAAGCAAATCATTTTGCAGTCGCATATCGACCCCGAACATTACCCGAAAAGGAGTCAGCCCTGTACTGCGCGTAATCGTAGCGTTCAAAATCCTTTGGCAGCGATCGATGTGTCGATACCACTCTTCTGGACGAGGTGCTGCTAGTTTAGTTAGGATAGGTATCAAGATCCCGGAGATGAGACTGGCCCGTACGCCTGACCTCGGCGCGGTCATATTTGACCACGTAGGGGTCATCGAGAAGGTGGCCAGTTAGTCAAACAACCTCAAGGGGACGTTCGTGCTCCTGCTCCGCGAGGCGGCGTTGTTTATCAAACACGCCGCCGTGGAGCAGGGAAAAAGGACAACGGCAACCGGGCGCGAGGAGGAGCTGGAGCGTACGACACTCCTCCTCCGCGCCCGGGTGAACGAACTTGAGCAACTGCTCGGCCGTGGATCCATCGCCGACGTTCCCAAAGAGCGACGTCCGCCCGCCGCGGCCTGCGCCACCCTCTATGAAGGTGGAGATGCCGCCTCCGACCGCCGAGCTGGCCCAGACGCGGCCTCGGCAGTGTCGGATAGCAACGACGACAGCTCAGTTGCCGTCAGTGGCACCCCCTGCTCCGCCTCCTGCGCCGCCGCCGCCGCCGACGCCGCCGATGAGTGGCCTCCGTCTTACAGACGTTGAGGCTGTAGTTCGGCGTGTATGCGCCGAATCGGAGAGGCGGATGCTGGCGCGCCTCGGTCTACCGACGGAGGGCGGCAGGCGGCCCGCCGGCGGTGCGTTAGACTTGCGCCCCGGCACCGCCGTTCGGACGCCTGTCCCCGTTCCCGTCTCAGTGCCCACTGAGACAGTGGGTGAGGGTCGGAGGAAACGGCGCAGTAGGGACGGCCAAAAGCAGCGCCGCCGATGGGCCGCCCGCGCGGTGAAGGAGGGTGAGCGGAAGGAGCTCCCTCAGCCCCTTCCGCAGCCCCAGCGGCGGAGGCGGCGGGCCCCAGTGCAGGCCGTGAAAAGCACTAACAACCCGCCCGCCGCTGCCGCTGCCGCTGCCCCAACGAAGGCAGGGCCCACCCCCCAGCCACCGGCGTTAACTAAAGCGCCCAGGGAATCCTGGGCCGCAGTCGTCGGGAGGTCGGAGCGGCGCGGCCATAACAAGGCCGCTGCCGTCGTCGCCGCCCAGCCTCGTCAGCATCCGGCCGCTAAAGGACCGGGAAAACGGCCAAGAGGCGGCGCCGCTAAGATGGACCCTCCGGCAAAGCCGAGCCCGCCTCGCGCTCCCAAGAGAGCGGCCGTCACATTGACGGTCACCGAGGGCAGCGACACGACATATACAGATGTCTGGAGGCGGGCGACGGCAGGCGTCCGGCTGGGGGACGCTGGTATAACCGCCATCCGGTTTAGGAGGGGCCAAACGGGCGCCTTAATAATTGAGGTCCCGGGGCCAGAAAGCGCTGCCAGGGCCGATAAGCTGGCCGGAATGCTGCGCGAAGTATTTCAACGACGGCGCGTCCCCGGAATCGGTGGCGACGGCTTTGGCTGCTGCCATGGGCTGTGGACCCGCGGACATTAAGACCGGAGACATTCGGCGGACCCGCAATGGCGTTGGCAGCGCCTGGGTCCGCCTCCCGACCGGATCCGCGGGCAAGCTCGTGGCAGACGGGCGGGTTAAGGTGGGCTGGGTCAACGCCAGGGTGCAGGCCCTGGAGCCCCGCCCCCTCCGGTGCCTCCGCTGCCTGGAAACGGGGCACGTCAGGCGGCGCTGCACCTGCGAGGCAGACCGGACAGGCCGCTGCTACATCTGCGGCGGCACAGACCACGGGGCGCGGGAGTGCACCTCACCCCCGAAGTGCCCCGTCTGTGCCGACCTGGGCGGCCGTCCGGTCACCGATTGGGGGCAAAGGGCTGTGCCCCGCCCTCCTCCCGCCGGAAAAGGAACGGCGCAAAAGGGACGCATGCGCCCCCTGCAACGCAGCAGGAGACTCGGTCTCCCACTGCGCCGCCGCCACGGGGAGCGCCTCTCCCTCTGAAGCCGGTGCAGGCGCCGGTGACAGAGGCAAGAGAAGTGCAGGCGCCCCGGGAGCAGCCAGGTGCGCCTGCCGAAGCAGGTGAAGAGGAACCCGGCCGCGGAGGGGCTATGGAGATTGCCTAAAACGGGTTCTCCACGCCCCCCTGCGACGCGGGTACTACAGGCCAATCTCAACCACGCGGCTCGGGCTCAGGATCTGCTCATCCAGACAATATCCGAGCTGCGGGTGGGATTGGTCATCGCCTCGGAGCCCTACCGTGTCCCCAATCGCCCAGACTGGGCCGGGGACGATTTGGGCTCCGTGGCGATTTTGAGTAGGGGAGACGCACCCTTTAGCGTTTTAGCTAGAGGGCGCGGCTATGTCGCGGCACGCTATGGCGGCCTGGCGGTTGTAGGCGTCTACGCCCCGCCCAGCCTGACCCTCGCGTCCTTCGAGACGTTGTTGGATCGGGTCCGAGATTGCGTGCAATCGCACTGCCGAACCCGACCAACCTTAGTCCTTGGGTATTTCAACTACAAATCCACGGCTTGGGGTTGTCCCAGGACGGACGCGAGGGGAGATACAGTGCTGGAGTGGGCGGCGGGATTGGACCTCCGGTTACTCAACCGGGGGTCCGTCAATACGTTCTCGCGGCAGTGGGGAGGTTCCATTGTGGACATCTCCTGGGCATCGCCCGCCGCCGCGGGATTCACGTCGGGGTGGAGGGTGGCAGAGGAGGTGGAAACGTTGAGCGACAACCTCCACATCATCTTTGATGTATCCGCCACCCAGCACGGCCACGCCACCCGCCGCCCCGCGGGGCGACAGCCACGACGCCGATGGGCGCTAGGCCGTCTTGATGAGGACGCGCTGATGGCCGCAGCCCTCGCCATGTCCTGGGCGGAAACACCGCCCGGACCGTGCGACGACGTCGAGGTGGAGGAAGAGTGGTTCCGGGGCGCAATGACGGCTATCTGCGATGCCGCCATGCCCCGGATCCGCGCTCCGCCGCGGCGGCCCGTGTACTGGTGGTCGGACGAGATCGCTGGCATGCGAGCTAGCAGTGTGGCGGCCCGACGCCGGTTTACGCGTTTCCGCCGCAGACGATGTCGCGACCCGGCGAGGGAGGAGGAGCTGTACCGTGACTACCGCCAGGCAACGGTCGCCCTCCAGTCGGCCATCAAGGAGGCCAAGGCCTGAGCCTGGAACGAGCTCCCTCCGATTACCTGGTCCGCCAACGTAGGGGTTTCCGAACAGGAGCTCGCCGATGCCGTCGCTACGCTCGGGACCCGCAACACGGCCCCGGGCCCTGACGGCATTCCCGGCCGGCCTGGGTAATGGCCTTGCGCGTCCTCGGGCCCCGCTTCCGGCGGCTGCTGGACGGCTGCCTGAAGTCGGGGCGCGTGCCGCGACAGTGGAAGAGGGCCAGGCTCGTCCTCGTCCCCAAGAAGGGAAAGCCCGCGGACTCTCCCTCCGCCTACCGGCCCGTTTGCCTGCTGGACGAGGCGGGGAAGCTTTTAGAGCGTGTGTTCGCTTCCCGCCTCGCCGCCCATCTGTCTCGCGTCGGCGAGCTCGGCCTGGCCGAGTGCCAGTATGGATTTCGCGGTGGCCGCTCGACGTTTGACGCGATGGAGCACGTCAAGGCCCTCGCGCACTCGGCCGTGTCCCGAGGCGGGGTGGCGCTGGGGGTGTCTCTAGACATCTCCAACGCGTTCAACACCCTGCCCTGGGGCAAGATACGGGAGTACTTCTCACCTGATGGCCGTGTTCGCCGACTACCTGCGGGATAGATGGGTGGAGTATCCGGGACGGTACGGCATGCACCGGAGGGAGGTGACACGCGGTGTACCCCAGGGGTCCTGTTCGGGCCCCGTTCTTTGGTTGGTGGGGTACAGCCGCGTGCTACGCGGGCCCCTACCTCCCGGCGTGGCGGTCGTTTGCTTTGCAGACGACACGTTCGTTATCGCCGGGGGCAGGGAATGGACGAGGACGAGCCGGGTCGCCGAGATGGGAGTGGCTTCGGTCGTCGCCCGGATCCGCGCATTGGGGTTGGAAGTGTCGCCGCAGAAGACGGAGGCGGTCTGATTTCACGGGCTGCCTCTGTCGCGGCGACCTCCCCCGGCGCGGATCCGCATAGGTGGAGCCTGCATCGATGTCCAGGACCGAATCAAATATCTTGGTCTGGACATCGATGGCCGCTGGCGCTTCAAAGGTCACTTCGACCGCTTGTCCCCCCGGGTTGAGAGGGTGGCGACCATGCTTGGTCGCCTCATACCCAATCTCGGGGGGCCGCAAGAGAGAGTGCGCCGCCTCTGTGTTGGAGTGGTACGGGCCATGGCCCTATACGGATGTCCCGTATGGGCCGACACCCTAGCCAAGTGCCGGCAAAGCCGGCACATGCTCCGCCGCATACAGCGGCGGGTGGCCATCAGGGTGGTGAGGGGCTACCGCACCATTTCCACGGAGGCGGCGCTGATCCTGGCGGGATACCTCCCCTTTGACCTCCAGGCGGCCGCCGACGCCGAAGTTTTCAGGCGTCGGCGGGAGCACCGCTGGAGCGGGTAGGACCCGCCGGCTGAAGCGGTCGAACGATGGAAGCCCCAGTCACGGCGGTGCGCACGAAATGCGTGGTGGTGGGAGCTGCTAAACAGCCCCGCTGCCCGCAAGCGCACTGTCGGCGCGGTTCTGGCCAACCTTGATGGTTGGCTGGACCGCGGGCATGGCAGGCTCACCTACCGGCTCACACAGGTGCTCACCGGGCACGGATGTTTCGGTGAGTACCTGCATAAGGTGGGTGCGGAGGCGACGCCCGAGTGTCATCAGTGTGGGGCCGTGCTGGACACGGCCCAACACACGTTGGAGGAGTGTCCGTCCTTTGCTGGCCAAAGGCGGGCACTCCAAATACAGATTGGTGGGGACCTCTCGCTGTCGACCGTAGTTGCTGCCATGATCGACAGCGAGAGGTCGTGGAATGCGGTAGCCTCCTTCTGCGATGCAGTCATATCGCAGAAGGAGGCAGACGAGCGGTATCGGGAACGCTCCGATCCCGCTCGTCAAGAGAGAAGACGGGTTAGGCGGGCCTGGAGGCGGCGTCCGGCCGTATTATCGGCCGATCCCCATACAGCTGGAGGGATCGGTACCGGGGTGCCCAGAGCCCCCTAATGGCCTGCCTGCCCGCCGGCCGCCCTGATCGAGGGCGGCCAGAATGGTGAGACGGCCCCTTGCGCGCACGTTTGTCATGGGTTACAGTCACGGTGACCCGGCGTGTCGCGCGAGGGACCGCGGGGACAAAGACGGTCGGCGTCAGGGTATGGCCCCCTTTTTTTTTTTTTTTTTTTTTTTACGTGAGGAAATGCGTTTACGCACGCCCCCTCATAAGGAGGGGGTAGTGTGGGACTCGCCCCTTGATTTGATATCAAGGGGAATACCCACTAAAACCTCACGATGGCCGGCCACGGCGCATTGGGGAGGGGCACCGGGATCTCTTACGAACGCTACCGGTGCCCCCCCGCGCCTCTCCCCCCCAACGAAGGGAGGAGTGCCATCTCCGGTGGGGAGTGAATACCTCCCCACCTGACCGCGGGTGCCACAGCCGCCGGTCTCGCCTGTCCCTTTTAGTCGCCTCTTACGATAAGCAGGGATTACTGTGAGCGTATTCTGTTCCCCGACCCACAGGGAACAGGGTATGGCCCCTGGCGCCGAGAGAAATTGAGGAGATGGGCTCCCCAACGATTAGGGGAGCCTGGGCACGCCGGCCGTGGTGGAGTTCTTCTTAGAGTGCTCACGGCCGCCATAATGCCCGACGTTGGCCATCGGGGGGGTTTTAGTGGGTATACCGCGGGCGATCGAGCCCGCTGGGAGTCCCACACTACCCGGCGAAAGAACCCTACATCGCCGGGTGTGCTTAATGCATTTCACCCTCGTTAAAAAAAAAAAATAAAAAAGGTACCAAGATCCTATTTATTCGTTCTACTTGCCCATTACTTCGCGGCATCCCAGTGGTGATTGCTATATGTTCTATTCCCTCTGTTGAACAATAACTTCCGAATTCACTCGAGGTGAAAGCCGTACCGCGATCGGATACTATACGCCGCGGATTCCCGAAAACTGCAGACTGTTTTCTAAGCCTATCTATTACTTCGGCCGATGTTGTACTTTTGGTTGCGTATAACCACACAAATTTACTGAAACCGTCGACTACCAGGAGAATGTGTCGATAGTTTTTCCTGGTTGAAACGAGCGGTCCCAAATGGTCCACATGAAATGTATCTAAAGGGGTTTCGCCCTTTTCCACTGGGTGCAGAAAACCCTCTCCCTTCCCATGTTTTCATTCTGCGAGGATACAACTAACGCAATTTTCTATGACCTTTTTTATTCTGGGTCTCATATGCGCGAACCAATAGTCCCGCTTGATAATTGACTCCGTTTTTCCGATTGCAAAATGTCCAATCTCGTGAGCACGTCTGATTACGCTTGTCTGCATCGACCGGGGTACTACTAATTTATAATCGGCATCAATGGCTTTAAATAAAAGACCACCCTGCACGCAGTAGCCGTCAATCGGGTTTTCCTTTATTGCGTCGAGAAGCCTACTAATGTTTTCGTCCAAAACCTGAGCTCTTTTTAATCGCGCATCTATGCTATCGTCGCTTTCGCTGATTACCATATATTCGGGCAACGGGTAACGATTGAGCGCCTCTACGTGCCGCATACTATTTCCCGAACGGTGGTCGATTGTGCACTGAAATTCTTCGAGTAGCAGTGTCCATCGCGCCACACGCACACAAAGATCCCTTTTTCCCATAGTCAGGGCGAACGCGCGGCAATCCGTTACGATTTTGAACGGTATACCCAATAGATATACGCGAAACTTTCGCAACGATTTGATAATCGCCAAGCACTCCAACTCGTAGCTGGTGTAGTTGGCTTCTGCTGCGTTTGTTTTGCCGCTTGCACAATACACTGGGTGTAGTGCGCTATCAACATTGTCACGCTGCAAAAGAATGCTCCAGAATACGAATTTCGATGCGTCTGTGTGAAGCTCGGTTTCGGCGCCTACTCTATACAATCTTAGTACGGGCTTATTGGCTAATACCTGTTTCAGACGTTCAAACGCAATCACGTGTTCGTTCTCGAATCGAAATTTCTCGCCTGACTTCAGTAGGTCCGTGAGTGATCTGGCAATCAACGAGTAATGATCTATACATTTTCTGAAGTACCCTGTCAGCCCTAGAAAACTCTGAACTTCGCATATCGAGGTCGGTCTACGGAATGCAGCTACTGCCTTAGATTTGTGCTCGGACGGCCGCACCGTCTGATTCTCGACGATGTGACCCAGAAATTCTACCTTAGTTTGCAACAATTGACATTTTTTCCAGTTGATTACCAGGCCTACCTCACTTGCCGTTTTTAATACTCTGCGTAAACTCTCGAGACCGGATTCTATGTCCACCGACGGGATAATCAAGTCATCCAAATACGTTAGTATTATTTTCTCGTTGATTAATTCTCGGAACACGGCGTTTACGAATTTCTGAAACAGGGCTGGCGAGTGGCATAGACCGAAGGACACCCTCAGAAACTCGTACTGTCCATCCGGGACGACAAATGATGTGTATTTCCTGCACTCGGGTTTTATCGCGACATGGAAAAATCCGTTTTTCAAATCAAGCGTGCTATATACTTTCGCGCCTTGCAACGCGTCCAAATGATCGTCTATCAGTGAGAGGGGATATGTATCCTTGATCATTTTTCGATGTAATTGCCTGTAATCAATACACAATCGCGATGATCCGTCTTTTTTACGCACTAAAACGACCGGACTCGCAAAATCTGACAACGAGAGTTGGATGATTCCATCGTGCAGCCACTCTCGTATATGTGTATTTACTTCGTCTCTCTCTACCGCGGACAGACGGCTAGCCCGCTGATAAACCGGTTCCTCGTCTTTTAAAATGATCGTCATCCTGATTCCTACTTCGCGTATCTTTTTGGGTTCATAGTTTTCCACCATAGACATTACACGCTCCGCAATTGTGGAATCTTTTACATGGGATACGTCTACCCGACTCGGTTCTTCACACGCGTTTATAAGTAATACTTCGGGCAGATCGTTTTCCACCCGCTGAGCCTTGCTCATTGGTCGGATCTCGACGTGCCCGTGCTCGACAGTTAACTGCACATTGTTTAAAAAATCTGTTCCTAACAAAAGATTGTGTCGCATTAACGATTCGGGCACTACGTGCACCATGATGGGATACGTGGATCCGTCGACCTCGATGGTGGTCTCGAATCCTCCCAAGGTTCTATTCGAAACCGAGCCAATGCCGTCGAAGTTCACTTGGTTATACTGCATACGCGGCGCGCCTATCTTATCGTAAACGTTCGCTCGCATCAGCGTAACATCACTCCCAGTATCGACAAGTGCGGTCAATTCCGAATTATTTATCATAACGGATGTGAAGTACTTCCCTTTCGCAATTACTTCGGTGAAACGGTTGTCCACGGCAGCTGACGTCTTTTTCGGGCATCGGGACGCAATATGCCCGAACTCTCGGCACTGGAAGCATTTCATCCCTCGACCTTTCTCCGGACACTCGGCTGCTAGGTGTCCTCTCCCTCCGCAGTTGTAGCACCTCCCGAAGACCTGCTACTGGCTGCTGATGGCTCGCGGCCTGTGTTGCTCCGCGTAGCCCTCTGCTCCCGTCGTTGTCCTTGGAGATCGATTGGCATCGGCTCTCGGCGGTAGGACCACCTTCTCGAATGCAGCGAAAAGTTCGGCCTTCGTCCTAAACCTTTCGATGCGTGCCTGATTACGCAAGGTCACGTACGGTATCTGGTACCTCGAGAAGGTACTCGATGAGTTCATCTTCATCGAAACCCCACTGCGGAGCCGCATGCCGTCCTCCTCCAGCACCAGCTCTGCGGCGGTGGATGGCGAAGGCGATGGGGGAGATCGCCGCTCCCCATTGTCCGACGCCCGCACCGGGGACCGATCTCGGTCACTGCCGCCTTTTACGGCTATGCTGTGCACCACCGCGGATTGCCTCAGCACAACAACAGGCGTTGCGTTGCCGCGACGAGATAACTCTGCAGCTCCTCCCTCTACACACCTTCCTTCCTCTGTTTGATTGTTTTTAAGTGTATCCATAATGTAGAAAAATTTCTTCGACTTCGCCCTTCATGGGACCCTCACCGCAGTGGGGGATCTATCCGCCGGAAAGAAAGCCCTAACATTAAGCGATACCGAAACCGAGAAACGGTTTGTCAGGCGGTCACACCCTATCGATACCGATATGACTCTATGAAAAAATGTTACGGGATAGGCCCGCGCCATAATTGATGTTAAAGGTTTTACGTCACCCCTATCGAGTGGGCGACATCCAATCCGAGTAGATGCCAGACCCAAACCTCGGGCTAGACGGTGCTACGGTTTACCCCCCGCAGCTCAGGGTATGAGGCAATACTGACCAGGTAAGCCTCCATTCCTGCGCCCGGTAATCTCACTTCAACCCCGAGATTGGCTCCAGTCAGCGGCTAAGTGAGCAGTTCTCCCACGTTTAACATGGGCTTTCGCGGGACCTTTGCGTTTACCCTGCCTTACGTTTACCCTTATTATTAACGCACAGGTCAGGTACTAACATCACTCTCCGCCCTGGTCGGGGGGCTACTACTCCCCCCTTGGCTAGTTTCTCGGGAATATCCATGAGACACCAGCCACAGCCCATTCACACACACATTCATACCAGTGTTTTGTCCGCGGGGGCTTTCGCCCCGACTCCCCAACGAAGCGGAAGCGACCTCTCAGGCGCCATTCGCCCCGCCAGAGAGCTTCCCCTATCCGCAACCCGGGGACGCGTCACGTAGAGGTTCTCCTCCCCTTCCGACTGGATAATCAGCCAGATCCGTGGATCTCTATAATACCTCTCTTTACCTATAGATCTAAATCTAAATAATATTGTTTAACTTTGTACCGCTTGTTTCTTCCTTCTTTGGTACTTTTGTATGACTCATTAATACCCTGCTCATATACCCAGATTATTTGGTTTTAAGTGCTATTTTGGCATTTTTCTTACTACTATATTCTTTTATTAATAGACTTTAAAAACTTAACTATGGTCTTCATAATCTTAATTTTATTGAGTTTTATTAACTCTATCACTGATTTTCCTACCAACTCTATTTCCTTTTCCAGTTTCTCCCATATTAAACTTCTCTCTTAATTGTACAAGCCGCATTCAAATACTATATGGTCGATATCTTCATCCGCTTGGTTGCAATCGCACTTGCTACAGCTTATAAAATTCTTTCTGGCTAGTGATTCCTTTAAATTGTAATGATTCGCCCGAATCCTTGATATTACCCTTATCGTCTCTCTATCTAGGTTGTGCCTCCATTTGTGGAACCATAGTTTATAGTTTTTCCTATGTAGGTCGGGACCGATTTCTCTAAAAAAACCTTACCTTCTTATGATCTCCTATCGATGTCATTCTATCCTTGAAACTGCTCCAGCATTGTTCCTTTATCTCCATTATAATGTCCGACGCCGGAACTTTAAACTTTGTATCTGGTGTGTTGTCCGTTTCTTTCTTGGCTCTTGAATCTGCTGCTTCATTTCCTGCGATTCCCTTGTGACCGGGAATCCATCCAATAATCGTTCGGTTTTGTCTATCTTTTAACATTTTCCCAGTGTGGATTGTCCATGGGTTATTTTCTTTCCAGTTGTTGTTTGTTAAGTAACTTTCCAACGCTTTAATTGCTGATCCCGAGTCAGTTAGGATTACGCAATTTTTATTTTCTCCTATTCTTCTATGTATGTCCATTGCTTTCAATATTCCCACCATTTCTGTGTAAAAATGGTCATGGCGTTTGAAACTGCCTTACCATATTCGAGCCAGCTGTCTCCCATATTAATAATTATCCCTATGCCGTTCGATTGTTTACCCGGGATTTTACTCCCGTCTGTGAAGTAAGTAATAGTATTGTTGGTTATTAAATTATGTCTATCTAGGAAAACCTTTTCTATCGTACTGATTAGGACTGCTTTGTCATTTATTAATTTACCTGTTTCACTGTCCAGTGTCCAATTTTTGTTATTTGGTTCCCCTGTAATTGTGGTTCCATTTCTTATATTGTTCCATTTTTTTAGAGCCTCGCATATATATTCCCTGGAGAATATTTGATCCTTCCATTTCCATATATCATAGAATACACATTCCGATATGTTAGGCCTGGTGTGGATTTTGTTTGTCGTATGTGTTTTATTTGTTACGTATACAGAAACTCGCTGTTTGTTCCCTAAGCTCGCGGTCATCAATTTAATTTTATCTACCCTCCTGGAATTTGGAGCTCGGTCTCCCTGGAGTGCATCCTGCAGCTGCATACTCTTAACATCATCTTCGACTTGCGTTGCGTGGGAAGACTTCTTATCTACCCTTTCCCAGGGAACGCAGCTGCTCACCTCAGAGCCACGAAAATCCTAACCGTCAGATTTCCAAATATGGAAATCACCGACGGATCCCCACCAACATTTAGGGGTATATAAACCCACGATTTTCGTTGCTCGGGGGCTAGTACGAAAAGTTACTCGTTAGAGACACATTGATTGTCTGTAGAGTAGTACTCTAGTGAGATCGGGCTTCAGTTCCTTTCGATCATCGTTACCATATAGATCCGCGAAGACGGTTTTAAAATCTATTACGGCCATAAAAGTACTCTCGACCCCCGCATCGCCAGTGCGTCAACACCGCGCAACACTTAGGTAATTTTAACTTCATACACTAACCGCGACAACACGACACTGGACACTTGTAATTAGTATAGTTATTTTTGAATATATACTCTCTGTGTAAACTTAAAAGTCTGTAAGATCAATCATCAAACCTTTACTTTGAAATCACCAATCCTAGCCAGTGTAACGACCCCACAACATAATAACTTTACCGCTCGAGTTATTATTCTATTAAATTAACAAGTTGCGAGGCTTTATCCGCGACGCGTAGTATTCATTATCGATACGATTTAGTCATTGTGTACTCAACCCGAACTCCTAAACTTAACCTATCCTGCGGTTACCCTTTACTGGGAGATACCGATTCCTGCTAGCTATCTGACTTCGCGTCAGAGTCGTCTGCACTTTTTCCAACAACCTCACAGTTCAAACCTTACCCTACGGTTACCCTTTACTGGGAGATACCAATTCCCAGCAGCTACCTGACTTCGCGTCAGAGGCGTCTGCGTTTGTCTCCAATAACCAACACAACCAAACACCTTAACCTACGGTTACCCTTCACTGGGAGATACCGATTCCTGCAACTATCTGACTTCGCGTCAGAGTCGTCTGCATTGTCTTATCTATCCTCAGCCTTCGGCACCATTGATACACAATAATTAATCGTATTGGTTCAATTCTCAAATCTATTCCACTCGCTGGGCTCACACGCGCGTCGCTATCGCCCTGGCTCGTAACACATTAAAAGTATTCTTAGATCATCAATACCCATACTTTCTCTCTCATAGACTTTAAGGTAATTTGTCAATTTAAAACTTTGACAGTACATTTTCATTTTATTGTATTTTAAAATATTTCTAAGGACATTCATTGACGCAGATACCCCTCCTCTCGCAGGCTTTCAAATAATTTGTCAGTTTAAAACGCTGACAATATGAGTACATTTTCATTATTTTACATTTTAAAATAATTCTTATTCATCAAAACCTTGACCTTGCCTGGCCACGCCAATCATTTGACTTCCAGGCCACGGACATCTAGGCAAATGTCTAAACAGTCTCAGTTTGTGGTTGATACACTATTTAGCTTCTTCATTTCACCGCCAAAGTGTGGAGCAGTCAGTTTACATGTGTTGTCATTAGGGTCTGAACGTCTGCACTGTTGAACACAGCATTTTGGCTGCGCATAGTTGGAAAGTACCGAATTTTTCATTGTGTTATACAGTGTCGCCTTTGCACTTTCCTGGAAAGCAACTTCATGTACTGGCAGCTCATTTCGATTTCACTTCTTTTTCTACTTTCTTGAATTTTTTTAGGGGGATCTTCTATTTTTCTACGATTACTCTTTAATTCCTCCACTTTTTCATGTACTTGGCGTAATTTTTTACTTTTTTGAAGTTTTTTATGGAGATCTCACATCTTTTTAACCGACTTCGAAAAGGAGGAGGTTACTCAATTTGACTGGTTTTTTTTTTTTAATGTCTGTTCACCGATTATGCCGAGATGGCTTGATGAATCAGAGTGAAATCTCTTGCATCTTGTCGAATATTTCTTCCAGTTGGTCGCGTAACAAAACATTTGTGTTTGTCTTATTTTTTACCACTTTATATCACATTTTATCGCAAAAAGCGTACTATTTCACGTATGTTTGGCCTGAAATCCTATTGCGAAATTCCTATTTTTTTTTCTTGGTTCATTAATTAATTCCGATTCCGATCCCGATTAATTCCATATTTGTAAAACCTTCCACCATTCCTGATAATCCCATTTGCAACTATACAGGGTGTCCCAAAAATGTTGGATGTCCTTGAATGGGATGTTTCGGGGGGTGATTTGAAACAATTTTTTCATAGCGAATATGTTGTTCGAGGCTTCGTTAAGGAGATATTGATAGAAACCCCCGACCAATCAGAGTGCGAGTATACCGTGGAGCGCCTACGGTAGCGTAGGCTCCGCAGGCGCTCCTCCGGCATACTCGCGCTCTGATTGGTCGTGAGTTTCTGTTTTTGGAATATCCCCTTAACGAAGCCTCGAACACCATTTTCGCTAAGGAAAAATTTTTTCAAATCACCACCCCACCTGCCCCGGAACCGCCCCTTTCAAGGACTTCCAACGTTTTTGGGTCATCCTGTATATTGCTCATAACTATTGTTATTGCATGAAACCTAGTAGTTATACATTGCCACTAAAAAAAGTGAAATAAAATAATTTTTTTGAAAAAAATTTAACCGACTTCGAAAAGGTGCAGTGAAAAGTATGAAATAATTTACAGTCAATTTATATGAATACGCACTGGCTCTAGATATAATTGCTTAAAAGTATGGGCAAATGCAGTGAAAAGTTTCAAATAATTTCTATTTGAACTCCATTTGGTTAAACTATTAAATACATCATATTAAATGCAATGCAACTTTTTCGGAGGCGGCGCTTAACGTAAAATTTTTAACTTCGGCTTGGGTAAGTTTTCGGTTGGAGGCGGCAATATTGAATAGTGTTAATGTATATGATCTGTAAAACGGATATAGTGGTAGCAATAATTACAGTTCATATTTTTTGTTCCTTCGACAGATAGTTAAAACAAATTTGGTATTTTTGACTGTAGGTAGTTGTTCGGTATCTTTGTTCGAACAGAATTTTGCCAAGTTGACAGAATTAACGCAAGATATTTCCTGCTTCGCAGACGAAGCAAATACCGATGTGTAAAGGAAATAAAGATTTTTATGTGTGTTTCGGATGGAATTTAAAGTAGATGGAAGCGGTAACGGTTCACTCAGAATTTTGTTGAAATTAAGAAATGTTTTTAGATAGTCCATGGTGAAAACAATGTGAATGTAATTGTACAAAAGAAAAGAAAAAAAACAGCAAATCGTTTTTAGCTATTCGCAAATTATTCAGATTCCCTCTCTCTCTCCCACTCCCTCTCCCTCTCCCTCTCCCTCTCTCCCTCTCTCCCTCCCTCCCTCTCTCCCTCTCTCGCTCTCTCCCTCTCTCCCTCTCTCCCTCTCTTCCTCTCTCCCTCTCATATAAGCCGTGCGAACCGTTACGACCCGGACTTTACCGTCGTTGCCGGCGTGAGCGACGAGAATTCGAGCGAGAGGCCATTTGGTTGGGGGAGAGATTTCGTCTATTACAAGACATAAATCTCCCGGTTGGACGTTTCGCTCCGCTTGTGTCCATTTACTTCGAGCCTGGAGTTGTTGAAGGTGTTCAGTTGCCCATCGTTTCCAAAAATGATCGCGCATTCTTTGGTGAAGTTGCCAGCGAGTGCAGTGCGACTTCAGAACTTGCAGCAGAGATGGTTCCGGTATAGCGTTCGCCGGAGCGCCTATAAGAAAGTGAGAAGGTGTCAAAACGTCCAATGAGTCGGTGTCGTCGTTTAGTGGAACCAGCGGACGCGAGATGAGACACGCTTCTACTTGTGCGAGAACCGTCGTGAATTCCTCAAAAGTAAGGGGAGTGTCGCTAATCACTCTCCGTAAGTGAAATTTTAAAGACTTCACGGCGGCCTCCCAGATGCCTCCGAAGTGCGGAGCTGCGGGTGGGTTGAAGTGCTAGGAAGTTCCATCCTTCATCAACCGCTAGTTCGTTCCAGTCGAATTTGGCTTCGGCAAAGAGACGGCGAAGCTCCCTGTCGGCGCCTACAAAATTTGTGCCCTGACAGCTCCAGAGTGACGCGCAAATTCCTCTTCGCGAAGTGAATCGCCGATACGCTGCTAAAAACGCTTCAGTAGTATAATCAGAAACGAGTTCTAAATGTATGGCGCGAGTGGACAAACAAATGAAGACGGCGACATACGATTTTCGCGTTCGATGGCCACGTCCGGGCGCAGTTTTCGTTTGGAACGGCCCTGCGTAGTCAACGCCGGAGTTCGAAAAGGGGGGGGGGCGGTCGCACGCGAGTAACGGGAAGGTTTCCTATTTGCTGTTGCGCGACCTTCGCTCGCCAGCGCCAGCAACTAGTGCACGTGTGAATATAGTTACGAACAGCGCGTCTCCCGCATAGGATCCAGTACCTTTGTCGCAACGTGCTTAAGGTAAGTTACGTTCCACCGTGCAATGTTCGAATATGAGCCTCGCGAATAAGTAAGGTGATAAAGTGCCCCTTTTTCGGTAAAATTACAGGATGTTTTTGACAAAAATCCAGCAATGAGTGCTTAATTCTTCCTCCGGCCCTGATAATGCCATGCTCGTCGAGGAAGGGGGCTAAGCGAGCGAGAGGGCCACGAGTCACGGAAGCTGCTTGTGACAAAGAATCCCTCTCCTGTGCGAAGAAAGTAGTTTGAACAGCCCGTAGCAAGGTAAGTCTAGCAGATTGCAATTCCGCGGTAGTGAAATTGCGCGAATTTTTCATAGAGGACGACCTCTTTGCTCTAAAAGTGAAACGTAAGCACCAACCAATCGTTCTACATAGTTTCCCAATCAAAGAAAATTTTTCTATTACTTCTTCCCAAAAGGGGGCACCAGCTACCTCCAAGCAAGTCAATTTTTTCGTGCGAGTTTCTAGTACCGTTTGCACGTTCGTTAATAAGTGCTGATCAAGATTATACTCGCGTTCAGACAGAAAGGTCGGCCCTTTCCACCATAGATTATTAATTACAATTTCCCTTCCAGATTGACCGCGAGAAGCACTGTCTGCGGGATTGTCTGAAGAACGCACGCGACGCCAGGGCGCTTCAGGCAAGGAATTCTGGATTTCTGCAACCCTGTTTGCCATGAACGTTTTCCAGTGCACGGGATGTGTTTGCAGCCAGCTCAGCACAATAGTGGAATCAGTCCAGAGGTGAAGCTTGCATTTAGGTAAGTCGAGAATCGTTTTCACTGACATCATTAAACGAACAAGCAAAATCGCGGCGCAAAGTTCCAACCTTGGCAAGGAAACTTAACGTATCGGAGCGACTTTACTTTTTGAAGCAATCAAAGAGATTTGCAGTTCGGAGTTTCTAATGACTCTTAAATAATTGACAGCTGCGTATGCTCTCTCAGACGCGTCCGCGAACCCGTGTAGTTCGTATGTGACGTCATCGTCGAGAACACACAACCAGCGAGGAATCTTTAGCGAAGAAAGCGCGCTTAGTCCAGCGTTATAGTCTGACCAGTAATTTGATTGAGGAGTCGGTAATAAATCGTCCCAGTCTAGTTTCAAAAGTGATTGCAAAAATATTTTTGCTGTAGTAATAACCGGAGATAGTAAACCTAAAGGGTCAAAGAGACTGGCGATCTCTCTAAAAACCGTTCGTTTTGTCATTATCTCGGTATTTGAGCGAGGTTTCACGGAAAATAGGAAGGAATCCGAAGTGTGCCATTTCAGGCCTAGTAAAGAAGAAGTCTCGTCGAAGTTACAAGAAAGCTCAGACGAACCAGCGATGGATTCCTTGGAAAGGTCCTGGAGGAGTTCGGGTGTATTCGAAGTCCACTTTCTCAAATTGAATCCGCCCGCGTTGGTCAAGGCTACTAATTCGTCCCTCACACGCTTCGCGTCCGCGATTGAATTTGCTCCCGAAACTAACTCGTCGACATAAGTATCCCGATCCAGACAACGGGCCGCTAGCGGGTATTTTTAGCTATCGTCTGTACTTAACTGACGTAGAACCCGAATTGCCAAGAAGGGAGCGCACGCGAGTCCGTACGTTACGGTGAGCAATCGAAACTCAGAAATCGGTTCCTCCGCGCTCCGTTGCCAGATTATTTTTTGAAAATTACAGTCCTCCGGAGCAACACGAATTTGCCTGTACATTTTTTCAATATCTGCTGAGAAAACAATAGCATGTGAGCGCTAGCGAAGCAAAATCGAAAAAATGTCTGGAAGAAGATTTGGCCCATTGTGCAAAACATCATTCAACGATATTCCAGTAGTCGTTTTTCGTGAAGCATTAAAAACAACTCTAACCCGTGTCGTGCTGCTTAATTTCCGCAAAACTTCGTGATGAGGAAGAAAGTAACCATCGTTTGAAGCAATTTGACCCGACAGCTTTTCCATATGCCCGAGATTTTCGTACTCCCGCAAAAATTCGTTGTACTCGGTTTTTAAGTTCGCGTTTCGATTTAGACGCTGTTCAAGCGAATGGAATTGAGACAGCGCGGCTGTTCTTGAATTTCCCATATTGTTGGGCGAAGAAGAGAAAGGTAAACGTACGACGTACCTTCCAGATGAATCGCGAGCGTGTGTTTTAAGAAAGTGGTCCTCGCAATACCTTTCCACGTCCGTCAACGCTTCAGAAGCCGTGCAAACTTCCTCCAGCTTCCAAAAACGACTCAACACTTCGGTTATCCCGTTATCTACCGCTGAGCACTGTAAGGACGTGGCAGAATTAGTAATTTCGTCACCATTTGGACCTTGGCGAACAGGACCAGTTATTATCCACCCTAGCGAACTGGCTTGCGCTATAGGATTCAAGGGAGGTCCCTGCTTGAGACCGGGCTTTAGGATTTGAGCATATAAATCAGATCCAGGAATCAAGCTGATTTTTCCAGGAGATTGGTAATCAGGATCAGCCAATTCCAATCCCTCCAGATGAGAGAAAAGAGTGAACCCTGCTTGCTTAGAAGGTCGATAAGCAGACAACCGAGGAAGAACATATGCCGAAACAGAATACGAGATTGAAGGATTCACGCGGGAAAATATATTTAAAAAGACCATACCTCGAGTATGTGTGTGTTTTTTTACCGACTCCGACAACTGGGACGTGCGCTGTTTTTCTTTGAAGATTTAAAAGCTGAAAAGCACCTTCCTCAACCAAAGAAACCTCAGAACAAGGATCGATTAGTGCTCGCATGACTAATTTTTCGCCTTGTTTCGATTCCACCAAAAGCTTCGCTGTTGCAAGCACGATTGAAAAGGCAGATGCTTCGGAAGACGCAGTCCTAGCGCAGTGCGTCGTTTTGCCAGAAATCTCAACAGTTTGCGAAGTACTAGCTGTATCAAGAGGCTTTGACGTTGATTCTGGTGCCTGCCTGAAAGAAGTCGACCCAGAAGTTTGTTCGGTACCAAGGTGAATAAAGGTATGATGCTTACCTAAACACAGTTGACAAAATTTGGTTGACTTACATTCCCGAACCGAGTGATCTGCTAGACAGTTAAAATAAAGATTTTTCTCTGTCACCACGCGCTTTCGCTCTCGCGGGTCCTGTCGCTTAAAAGAAAGGCAAAAGAGAATGAGATGATCCTGCTGGCACCATGGCCAGACCCGTTTTTTCTTCTCATGCGCACTGATTGTGTGCGTTTTGAAGCGTTGGTGTTGATGATTAGACGACTTTTTTTCTTTTTGCAGAGATCCTGGTCCAGTAGCACATGTCGTCGGCGATTCAGGAGCATCTTCGACCACTTCCAAGGCTCTTGCATAAGAAGAAAGAAATGTCTTCAGGTTTTTTTAAAGTTGGAGGATCCGTTGAAACTTTGATGGAAGTTTCCCAGACCATTCTCGTCCTTGGATCCAGTTTCTGCGTGGTGATGAAAACCACCCAGTGGTCCCAGTGCTGAACCGGTCTTTCCAGCACTTCTAGAGCTTGTACTGAATCTGTCGTTCCGTTTAATAGATCGTAAAGCTCGCGCGCCGATTCCTTCTTCATCGACGGCAAGGACATTAGTGATTTTAATTGAGAGTGAATAAGCACGCGTTTATTTTCGTATCGATTCTTAATCGTCTTCCATGCACGTTCAAAATTTTTGTTTGAAACCGAAATATTTTGTAGCAATAAAGCCGGTTCGCCAGTAATGCTCGTTTTAAGGTAGTGAAGTCGTTCCACGTCAGACAGAGAGGTATTTTTAATTATAATCGATTCAAAAAGGTCTCGAAAATTTGCCCAGCCTTTAAGATTGCCCGAGAAAATGAGCAAAATTGCCTTTTGCGATATGTACGCTTCTTCGCACTGACTTAAGTAGTCTTCTTTGAAATAAACGTGTTGCTTCTGAGTGTCGGAGTACACATCCACCAGCTCGTTGTGTGTTTCCGAAAAGGAAGTCCAATTTTTCTCCAGCAGCTCTAGTCGAGACGTCAGCACTCCTTTTGTAATTTTCGCCGCTCCCATTTTCTTAGTATTTTCAACGGTATTGCTTATCCGTTTGAACAAGGAGAGTTGCTTCGTAAGAAATTTTTCCATTGTTTTGAAATGATACAGCGATTTGATGTTAGCACGAAGTCAAGGACGACCGTTACTCTGAAGCGTTCGAATCGGGCGTTGTCCTGAAACCTTTAAGCCGTTAACTCTGTGCACTCGTTTTAATTACGCGAAATGAATGTCCGTTTTCGATTCGATCTGAGTGAATTCGTTTATAAAATATCCGGCTCGAAGGACCAATGTTACGAATGGATTTTTGTTGAAATTAAGAAATGTTTTTAGGTAGTCTGTGAAAACAATGTGAATGTAATTGTACAAAAGAAAAGAAAAAAATAGCAAATCTCTCTCTCTCTCTCTCTCTCTCCCTCTCCCTCTCCCTCTCCCTCTCCCTCTCCCTCTCCC
>NW_026533140.1:68157-128522 GCF_026283585.1 Hylaeus volcanicus | reverse complement strand
CTCCCTCTCCCTCTCCCTCTCCCTCTCCCTCTCTCTCTCTCTCTCTCTCTCTCTCTCTCTCTCTCTCTCTCTCTCTCTCTCTCTCTCTCTCTCTCTCTCTCTCTCTCTCTCTCTCTCTCGAGTAGCCAGTAGTAGGACGAAACTCAACCCGTTCGTATCGTTTATCAATTCTCAAATAAATATCCCAGTTTTAAATCGAGCACATGTTCATTTCATACTTTTCCCCCTGGTTCTCTCCTCAGCATCCCACAGGATTTTTGAGTTCTCATCTAACATTTCTGGTCCTTCGAGCCGGATCCTGTGGAAAACGTGTTTGAACCGTGCGCGAAATCGTATAACAAACCGCGTGTGTAGTGAAGAAAGTTACCTGTACCGCTCTGTTACTCTAACGTTCTCCGCGAACTCTTTTTTGCTCTATTTCTCACCGCGTGTGTATGACAGTGAACGTTGTGTGCCGAAGAAATCTAGACTCGCTCGCTGTAACAGACGTACATTTCTTTACGAAAGACTATCCTCCACCATGTCGGTTTCAGTGCTGAAAATCGTTGAAAAACAAACCGAACTCTACGGTTTGATCAGTCGCGCTGCCTCCAACCTCAAAAAGTTAGAAATCAAGAAGCGTACTCCTGAACACGTTCAGACTCGCATCGAACTCCTGGAAGCAAATTGGAAGAAATTCCAGGATAATCATGACCGGCTCACATCGCTAAAACGGGAAGATCGCGCTGAACTTTCGTATTTCAAGGACGATTTCCATGAGGTATGTGAAGAAGCATACGCCGATTCCACGTCTGAAATGCTCGCATATCAAAACCAGCACAAAAAAAAGGACAGGGCAGATATCTTCGGGCGAATCGGAAACCTCGTGCGCGAATCACGCGCCGAGCCCGTGACAGCTCCCACGTATACACCTGCCGCGTTTTTCTGGAATATATCGTGAATGGCGGAACTTTCGAGATCTTTCTACAACAATGATCATAAAAAACAAAGATATATCCGATGTAGAGAAACTGCAGTATTTAAAAATAAATTTGTCGGGTGAAGCATTGCAGCACGTTGTAAACATTGACGTTAACGATGAAAATTTCGAGCGCGCGTGGCATACTTTAATCGATCTATACGAAAACAAGCGAGTGCTCATCGACTCGTACCTCTCGTCATTATTTTCCCTCCAACGCGTAACTCAACAATCGCCAACTCAACTTAAATCTATTCTCGGAGGAGTAACAGAGGCGCTCGGTGCACTTCGATCACTCGGGTGCGCCACTGAATCTTGGGACTGCCTTATCGTTCATATCGTGACAAACAAACTCGATTCGGAAACTCTGATGGATTGGGAAAAACAAATCGGTGCGGCGACTGAGCCCGCGACATTCGCGGAGCTCGTAAAGTACCTTCGGAGTCGTATTTATGCTCTCGAAGCAGTGACACGCGCTACAGGAACAAAAAAATCGCGCTCAACGTCATTTGGAAAACCTCAATCGAGTGCAAAATCGCATCCAGCTGTCGCGAATTCAATGAACGACGGCGCTTCAGATCGCAAACCAAAATCATCTACGTATTCGTGTACACTTTGCAGTGGTGAACATTATCTTTCCGCATGCCCAGACTATCACCGCAAAACTATCGATCAACGACAAGACATTCTTAAACAAAACAGTTTATGCTTTAACTCATCAATTTCGCAATTGTCGATCAAACAAACGGTGCCGAATCTGTGGGAACCCTCACCATACGTTGATCCATCGGTCAAACAACTCGTCGGAAAACCAGGGTTCCGCCGGTCAAAATCTGCAGAAGCCATGTGCGGTGGCATCCGTTGCAGCCAGTGATCAAACGTCCGCGCCTGTACATCCGCGTCGCGAAAATATTCAAGCGGGAATGTCCGCTTCGGCGAATATTGCTCTCTCCGCCTCGGTGAATTACACACCAGTTCCACTTGCTACTGCTTTAGTCAAGGTCACCTCGTGCTACGGCGAATCATACGAAGCTCGAGCCCTTCTGGATCAAAGATCAGAAGTCTCATTTATCACGGAATCTCTTGCTCAACGTCTCAACTTACCACGACAACGAATTTGTCTCCCAATCAATGGTATTGGTGCTCAATGTTCGACCGTCTCTCGTGAACTCATCAATCTGACGCTCGGTTCGCTGGTAAATCCCGCATTTTCGCTCTCAGTAAACGCGTACGTTCTTTTGAAACTGACATCGTACATGCCGCCACGGCGAACTGTCAAAATCCCATGGCCACATCTGGAAGGTCTCGAGTTAGCAGATCCAGAGTTTTCATCAATGGCGAAAACAGACCTGATTCTCGGCACGGAAGTATACGGCGCTATCCTCGAGGAAGAACTTCGCAAGGGCGAGTCCGGAAGCCCTATTACTAAAAAAACCACCCTAGGATGGGTTGTCTCTGGTTCCATGTCATCGGAGCCTCAAGCACATCTCAGGGAGCATTCTGCACAAGGGCTGCAATGTTCCATTGATGGTGAGCTCCATAGTCTGGTCCAACGGTTTTGGGAACAAGAAGAAATCGCTCCCGCGGCGCATACCAAGTTGTCAGATGATGAACATCAGTGTGAATCATTCTTCAATGAAACGCATTCTCGTGAATCTTGGAAACTCGTATACACCGGCGTTACGCGCACTCTTACGTCAGGAGACCAAATTTGCTCTGGACTCATCTATAAAATCGGCATACTCAAACTTCATGAGTGAGTATGAAGCCCTTAATCACATGGTTCTCGTTCCGACCGAAACCTCAGTTCCTCGAAATGCCTTTTATCTCCCTCATCATTCAGTCAATCGAGAGTCTAGTTCATCCACAAAAGTTCGCGTTGTATTCAACGGCTCATATCGAACCAATTACGGAATATCAGTGAATGACCTTCAATATGTGGGCCCAAAACTACAGACTGATCTCGCCGACGTCATAACCCGTTGGCGTCGCTACTTCTACGTATTCTCAGCAGATATAGAGAAGATGTACAGCCAAATTCGAATACACGCTGATGATTGGGAGCTGCAAAGAATCATTTGGAGAAATAATCCCGAGAATGCTCCGCTCTCATATCACCTTCGCACCGTGACGTACGGGCTAGCAAGTGCTCCGTATCTCGCGATCCGAACGCTTAATCAACTCGCCATTGACGAAGGAAATCGCTTTCCGCTCGCAGCCAACACCATCCAACGCGAAATTTACGTCGATGACGTGCTATCAGGAGCAGACACCATTCTGGAAGCTCAAGAAAAAATTCGACAAATCAACGAGTGCCTCAAATCCGGATGTTTCATCTTGAAAAAATGGACCGTCAGCGACGAAGAACTACTAACAGGCTTTCCTTCCGACCTCCAGGAGCATACTTCGCCAGTAGCGCTCGTAAGCGAACAAGTCTTTCATACGCTCGGAATTCTTTGGCATCCACAGTCAGACTCATATGCGTTTCCCCCGTGGACCATCACGGAACAGTTTCGAACAACCAAACGCTCCGTCCTATCACGCGTATCTCAAATGTTCGATCCTCTCGGATAGATTGCGCCTGTGGTTGTTCGCGGGAAAATCTTTATCCAAGAACTATGGTCAGCGAAGCTTAGTTGGGATGAGCCTCTGCCTGAGGAATTGGTTACACGTTGGAATAAATTCGAAAAGGATCTCCTAGACATTTCCTCAATTTCAGTGCCTCGGTGGCTCGGATACAGCGCTTCCTCATCCGCTGTCGAGTTGCACGGGTTCTCCGACGCGTCTCAATCAGCTCTTGGAGCAGTGATTTACCTTCGTGTGATGACAGACTTCAAGGACGCTCGCGTCACGCTCGTAAGCGCAAAGACCAGAGTCACTCCTCTTAAAAGGGTGAGCATTCCTAGACTTGAACTCGCAGCCGCACTCCTCTTGGTTCGTCAAATATCAATAATCCGCAAAACGCTCGATTTCGAAAGTGTTCCCATTCATCTGTGGACGGATTCCACAGTCGCACTCGCGTACATTCGTGGCGACGCCCAACGGTGGGCGAATTACGTTCGAAACCGTGTAATGGACATTCAAGAACTCTCGAATTGTCAGTGGCACCATGTCTCAGGGAAGGACAATCCAGCCGACTGTGCCTCGCGTGGGCTGTCCCCTACCGAACTGAAAGAGCACGCACTCTGGTGGAATGGTCCCGCGTGGTTCTCGAAGCACTCAACTCTTTGGCTGTGCTGGACTCCACCTCTAGATTCAGACATTGCCCTCGAATTCCGCAAGGTTCCCGTTACAATAGCGAGTCAGACCAATCTTCCTGAAATCTGGGATCTCGTGGATCGGTTCTCGAATCTTAGGACTCTCGTCCGCGTCACAGCATGATGTTTTCGTGCCATCGAGAGATTTCGACGCCATAAAGGCGCCGCAGATGAATGCTGGTCGCTGACTCCCGAAGAACTCAATAAAGCACGTCTCTTTTGGGTCAAAATCATTCAGACAGCATTTTTCAAAGTCGAAATTGATCTTTTCCGACGTGGCAAGCACATCTCAAAGTCCAGCCCTTTGATTCGTCTCACTCCATTCTTCGATAGATCAGGATTACTGCGCTTGGAGGACGACTCCGAAATTCTCTTCTTGATCCTGACGAGAAACATCCGCTCATCTTACCACGAGAATCTGCGTTCACAACTCTCATCATCGACGCGGCTCATTGCGGCACATTTCACGGAGGAACTCAGCTTACACTCGTAACCCTTCGTAGAAGATATTGGATAGTCGGCGGTCGAGTCCCAGTTCGCTCATTCATCCATCGCTGTGTTCAATGCATTAAACAGCGAGCTACTCTTGGACAACAGCTTATGGGGCAACTACCCCAGTCTCGTGCGACTCCATCTCGCCCATTCCTTCACGCGGGAGTCGATTACGTTGGCCCTCTATCGAACCGCGGTAAGGGATTCCTGGCCGTAGATTGGGGAGGTATCGCGGTGGCCCTCCTTCGAATGTTTCGCGGTCGAGGCGCAAAGACGTACAAAGGAAATATCGTTCTCTTTGTTTGCTTTTCGTCATCAGCTGTACACTTGGATATAGCAACTGACTATTCGACCGACGGTTTCATCGCCGCTTATAAACGCTTTACGAGTCTACGAGGTATCTGTGCAACGCTCAGCAGTGACTGCGGCTCCAACTTCATCGGTGCCGACAAGGAATTGCGAAAACTATTTCAAACTGCTTCCAAAGAAGCAGCTGTTCTCGCCAACGCCTTAGCGAATGATGGAACTCGGTAGAAGTTCAATCCACCATCATCACCACACTTCGGCGACAAGTGGGAGGCTGCTGTTAAATCTGTAAAATTCTACCTCAAGCGAGTCATCGGAGACACTAGTCTCACCTACGAGGAATTCTCAATTCTGTTCTCACAGGTCGAGGCGATCCTAAATTTGCGTCCTCTGTGCCCGCTCTCAAGTGACCCAACGGATCCATCAGCACTTACCCCGGGTCATTTTCTCATTGGTGCGGCAATAACCACTACACCCGAGCCTGCGGTCATCAATCTGCCAAGCTCTCGACTCTCACGATGGCAACTAATTCGTCAGATATTGGAACAATTCTGGAAGCGCTGGAGCGCCGCGTCCCTTCAACATCTTCAGATAATGTCCAAATGGCAACGCAGATCTAACGCCTTCAATAAAGGATCTCTTGTAAGATCTCAAACTCAACCCGTTCTTATCGTTTATCAATTCTCAAATAAATATAACAGTTTTAAATCGACCACATGTTCATTTCATTCTTTTTTCCCCGGTTCTCTCTTCAGCATTCCACAGGATTTTTGAGTTCTCATCTAACAGAGACCACTCCTTAAATTGTATGATGGGTCCTTCGGGACCGATTATACAGATAAATTTAAACCACTCGGCCAGGGCACAGGATCTCCTGATCCAAACCCTGGTCGAGTGGGGTGCCGGGCTGGCAGTGGTGGCGGAGCCGTACAGAGTCTCCAATCATCCATACTGGATGGGGGACCTTTTGGACTCCGCCGCCATTGTGTGAAGTGGAAGGCTGGGAACCCCGCCGCTGGCGCTGTTAGAACGCGGTAAGGGATTCCTGGCCGTAGATTGGGGAGGTATCGCGGTGATGGCGATATATGCGCTGCCGAGCTGGTCCCTTGCGATCTTCGAAGGGTATCTGGACGAGGTTGGGTGATGCAACTCCCGCTGCCTTCGTCGCCCGGTACTCGTCCTGGGGGACTTTAACTCCAACGCTCAAGCCTGGGGGCCCCCTGGGACCGACGCAGGGGGCCATGAAGTTATCGACTGGGCGGCTGGACTGGAGCTCCGTTTGCTTAATACGGGCTCCGTCCATACGTGCGTGCGGCAAAATGGGGGGTCCATTGTAGATTTCTCATGGGCTTCCCCCGCAGCCGCGCGACGTATCTCGGGGTGGAGAGTGGCGGCAGAGGCCGAATCGTTATCGGACCACAGGTACGTGATCATCGGCCTCTCCGCCGACCAGAGTGCCCCCCGACGCCGCCCAGTGGCGGCAAGGCCGTCACCGCGATGTGCCTTGAAGAGGCTCGATCAGAACGCCCTGATGACGGCAGCCCTAGTCGTGGCCTGGCCCGAACGTCCGGCCGGGCCTGTCGACGGGCAGGTGGAAGCCCAATGGCTCCGGGGCGCTATGACGTCCATTTGTGACGCCGCTATGCCCCGGGCCAAGGTCCACCCGAGGAAGACGGTGTATTGGTGGTCGCGCGACATTGCGGAATTGCGCATTGAATGCATGCGCGCGCGACGCCAGAACGCCCGCGCCCGTCGGCGACGACGTGTAGATTTGGAGAGGGCTGCCCAGCTGTATAGGGCCTACGGCGAGAAAGTCGTGGCCCTGCAGCTGGCCATCAAACAGGCTAAGGCCCAGGCGTAGGGCCGGCCCGCTTTCGTTGAAGCGGGCGTTGGCTGGGGAGGTGGTAGATGACTCGGTTGAGTCCGCCCTCGCGAGGAGGAACTCCTTCGCGCTGGGGGAGTAATCAAAGGAGAAGAATATCTTCCGGAAGGAGAGGCCGGTGGCGAGGTCCCCACCGATCCCGGCCAAGAGGTCTCCGCCGCGTAGGACGACTTCCCCGATGATAGTGGTCATCGGGAGTTCGCAAAGTCCCGGACCCAGCGCGACGGAGGGGGCAGCCTCCGCCCGAAGCTGGGTAGTGCACCGGGCGGCGAACTAGGGCTGATACCGCCCGGCATTGGGGAGGGGGCGGCGGCACCTGCTGTGCAGGGTAGCCCACACCGGGTTGTTGAGGGGGTCGCTGTCGAACTCCTAGAGATGGTCTCCGATATGGAGGCCATCCTGGCCTATTTGGTCAATAGGAGCCGGCAAGACCCTGAGCTGCGTAAACTCAGCTCTAAATGCCGCGATTGCATCGGTGCGCTGAAGAGAGCAACGATGCAGGAGCGGCTGAGTCGCGGGCAGGAAGGTGACAGAGGCCAGATGGAGAGTAGAGAGGTGGCCACGCAGACCGGGCGGGTCGTGGTCGGCTCGTTGAAAGGGACCGACGGGGTGGGAGGTACGAAGAGAACGGCGGGTATCCCACCCACCGACAGCTCTACCACCACCGGGATAGTGGTTAGGAAAAAGAGGGCGCTTTCCGGGGAGGGGTGGACATCGGTCACCGCCCGGAAAGAAAACAAGAAGAGAAACAAGAAGAAGGCCAGGGAGGAGGTGGAGCAAGCCGCCGTGCCCCCACCCGTGCAAAATGCATAGGTCGCACGGGCTGCGGACAGGGCTCCAGGGTGCGCCCTGGTGATGCCCCTGCCCCTACACCTAGTGGTGCCAATCAAGAGGGGGGCACAGTCCCCCCCCCCCCCTCCGGCCCAAGGCAAACCCACAGAGGGAGGATAAGGGCCCGAAAGGAGGAAAATCCAAGGGGCCCAATCCTGGCAGTACGAAGGCTTGAAATAGAAAACGGGCCGAGGCGGTCATCATCGCGTCCTCGGCCGGGGCGAAATATGAAGAACTGGTAAACCAGGTGGCTAGCCACCTGGGCGCCCAGAAAGGGGCGCTCAAGCAAGTTAGAGGAACCGCAAGGGGGAGGTCCTTATAGAGGTCGACCAGAGCGGCGGGCCGGACGAGTTGCTCAAGGCCCTGGATGGTAGCATGGGGACAGCCATCTCGGCACGAGCGATTGTCCCGAGAGCGGAGGTGGAGATCCGCGACCTGGACCCCATTGTGGGTAGGGAGGAGGTTTTGTCCTCCTTCTGTGCCCGCTTGGCGATCGAGCCCACGGGAGGCGTCATGCTAAAGGTGCTCAGGCCAACCTCCTGGGGGACTCAGGTCGCGGTTTTGGAGGTACCCCTTAAGTGGCTGGGTAAGGTCACCGACGTAACCAAGATCTGCAACGGGATGGTTTCGGCCCGTTTGCGGGTGGTTCCGATGGTGACCCGATGCTATAGGTGCCACGCTCACGGGCACATTAGCGGGGCCTGTAAGGCAAAGGAGAGGCTGTGCCGGAAATGCGACCAGCCGGGGCACGACATGATGGGGTGTAAAGCCACTCCAGCATGTCGTTTGTGCCTGGACAAAAGGGCCACTCCTAAGGAGGCCGAGCATATTGCGGGGGCAAGAGCGTGCCCCATGTATAAGGAGTAACTGCGGAGGAGCGGGGGTAGGTCGGCGGTGTGATGCGCATCCTGCAGATTAACCTTAATGGCTGCAGGATGGCGCAGGATCTGCTCGCCGTGACGGCGGAACGTCTTAAGGCAGACGTCATCATGGTGGCAGAACCGTACGATATACGCCCGGACTGGACAGCCAACCTGACCAAAAAGACCGCTGTCTGAATTACCGGCTTCGGCGGGCTGAGGGGGGTTATGACGGGGGGGGGGGGGGGCTGGCGCCGGGTATGCCCTGGCCACGGCGGGGGGCACCCTGTTCGCCAGCTGTTACTATACCCCTCGGCTCGACCGAGAGGGGATGGCTGCCAAGCTGGAGATGTTAGAGGCCGCTGTTATAGGAGGACACCGGCGCTGGGTTGTTGGGGGGGACTTTAACGCGAAGTCCCCCGCATGGGGATCCCCGAGGCTCGATCCCAAGGGCGCGGCCCTGTACGAGTCCTTAGAGAGGATGGGGCTCACCCCATTGGATAGCATGGGGCCGTTCTCCTTCGAAAGGAACGGCCGCACGTCCAAAATCGACGTGCTGGCGTGCGACCCCGGTACTCTGAGGGAGCTGGCTTCCAGCGCAATCCTGGAGGAGTTCTCGGCGTCGGGTCACCGGTACTTGTGGCACGTGTTCGGGCGGACCGGGAACGACCGGCTGCCCGAGCGGCGGTTTGCCAAGGGCTGGAGGGTCGAGACCCTCGATCCGGAAAGGCTTACTGCGTCCGTTGGACGTAGTGTTACTGGACTGGATCTGGGGATCCCATTGCAGCCCGAGCAGATAGAGGGCGTCCTGGATGCTATCGAGCACGCGTGTGCAGATAGCATGAGACCCAGGATTCCCCCGCCTGTTAGATGCACGGCCAAGTACTGATGGTCCCCTGAGATCGCCACAGCACGTCGAGGGGTGAGCTCCGTCCGTCGGAGACTCCAGAGGGCCCGCCAGCGGCGGAGGCCCGGGGTCCCCGAACTGTTGGAGAAGTATAGGGAGGCCCGGCGTCGGTTGAAGATATTAATCATCCAGGGCAAGGAGAGAGCCTGGAGGTAGCTGTGCGGCATGGTGGAAAGGGATGTGTGGGGCAGACCCTACCGGGTGGTCATGAATATGGTCGCCCAGAGGGTCCCCACCCCCCTGATGCCTGCCGCGCAGCTAGATGGCATTCTGGCCGGGCTCTTTCCGGCCCCGGCGTACGCGGAGGCGGTGCCTCAAGAAAGATACCAGCTTGGCAGGGATCTGGGCGGATTCGTCCGTCGGCCGATCTTCCCGATCTCCTTGGAGGAGCTCCAAGGTGCTCTGAGGGCCACTCACCTGGGCAAAGCACCCGGGTTGGATGGGGTCCCGAGCAGAGTCATCGCCAAGGTGGCCAGGTGGAACGAGGGGTTGCTGAAGGCTACCCAGGGCGGTTGCCTAAAGCTCTCCTACGTTCCACAGAGATAGAGGGAGCAGAGGTTGGTCCTCATAAGGAAGGAGGGGAAGGACCCTGCTTCTCCTTCGGCGTATCGCCCATTGTGCCTGCTGGGACACCTTGGGAAGGTATGGGAGAACGTGGTTAAACGCAGACTGGAGGAGGCGATCGGCCCGCACGTCCTGTCGCAACATGGCAGGTACATTCGGTACGATGATGCCGAGGGTGAGGGACGCCGGAGAGTATACTGCGGTGTTTCGCAGGGATCGGTGCTCGGCCCGCTGTTATGGAATATTTTCTATGACGGCGTGCTGAGTCTCCGCCTTCTTAGGGAGTGCTCGACCATTGGGTATGCGGACGACGTCCTCATTGTGGTCACCGCACTGGACCGCGAGACGCTGGATCAGAGTATCCAGCGTTCTATGCGGCAGATTGGTGACTGGATGGCGTCGTTCGAGCTGGAGATCGCCCCCGAGAAGACAGTCGTCTTCTCGGCAAATCGAAAATGGTTGGGCCCCCCGCTCCTGGTTCCGGTTGAGGGGCAGAAGGTCCCTCCATCTGAGAGTCTGAAATATCTGGGGGTGACCTTCGATCAGTCACAGAACTTCAAAGTTCATATCGAGAAGGCCACCCGGGTGATGTATGCGCTGGCTCGGCTCATGCCTAACATAAGCGGACCGGGCCAATTGGCCAGCGCATTGTATTACCAGGTTATGGAGTCTGTGCTGCTCTACGCCCCCCCCCCATTTGGGGAGGAGCTATGTGTGTGGCAGCCCGACGCCAGAAAATGGTCTCTGCTCAGAGATCTGGCCTCATCAAGGTGTGTAAGGCATACCGGAGCGTCCCCAATGATGCGCTCCAGGTTATAGCGGGCATATGCCCCATCATCCTCAAGATAGAGGAGAGGGGGCTCATCTTTCGGCACCTCGAGGAGCATGCGGCCGATCCGCGGATCACCCCTCCGGGGCGATGTAATACCTTCGGTTAAGTTCCGCCCCGGGGGGCTGTGGTGGCGAGGTTTTAGTCAGTAAGAATCTGACACTACGCCCCGAACAACATCTGGGGGGGGGGGGGGGGGTGTCTTATGTGAGATTTCCCCTTCGCCACAGTACGAAAAAAAACGCCCAGGCGTGGAGGAATCTCCTTGGCTCTCTGGGCAGGGATCCATGGGGGCGCCCCTACAAGATGGTGATGGGGCGTCTTCGCCCTTGGGCGCCGGTCACGGATGGGGAGATGGCCGCGGTTATCCGGTGGCTCCGGGGCCAGAATACCGCCCCGGGGCCGCATGGGATACCCGGCAAAGTCTGGACCTTAGCCCTGGGCGTCCTGTTCGGGAAGATGCAGGCACTGTTCTCCACCTGCCTAGAGTCGGGGTGTTCCCCCAACTATGAAAGAGTGGGCGGATGGTCCTGCTGAGGAAGGATGGAAGGTCCGCGGATTCTCCCTCCGCGTACCGGCCGATATGTCTCCTGGGCGGGGTGGGGAAGATGCTAGAACGCATCATCGCTTCCTGCCTCTCCAGCCACCTGTCGCGCGTTGGTCTCGATCTGGCTGACTGCCAATTCGGCTTCTGAGAGGGCCGGTCACTCTCGGAGTGTGCAGTCACCCGTGGCGGGGTGTGCATAGCGATATAACTGGATATCGTGAACGCTTTTAACACCCTGCACTGGGAAGCCATAAGGGAGGCACTAATTTACCGTCAAGTGCCTCCTTATCTGAGGTAGGTGATCGGGGCCTATCTGAGCGATAGGTGGATAGAGTACCCGGGCCGGTACGGCATGGAACGGAGGGAGGTGGACCGTGGGGTCCCACAGGGCTCAGTTTTGGGCCCGTTGTTGTGGGACCTCGGCTACGATGCGGGCCCCGCTTCCCGACGGCGCCAATCTTGTCTATTTTGCAGACGACACGTTAGTGGTCGCCATCGAGAGTACACTCGGGGGGACCATCCGCCGTGCAGAGGTGGGGGTGGCGGCTGTCGTCGCTAGGATCCGAGGGCTGGGCCTTTGTGTGGCCCCTGAAAAGACCGAGGGCATATGGTTACATGGGGGACCTCGGTCTCGGCCACTGCCCAGGTCGTGGGTCCGGGTGGGTGGAGCCTGTGCCGGGGAGCATGAGACTGGACGCACGCTTTCCTGGCACTGGGGCAGTTGGTCGAGGTCACCATGCCTCTTCCACAAACCTCCAGGTCGGGTCAAAAACCACGACCTAGCTGATATTCCCTTACACCAGGGTGGCGCTTCGGCGTCCTCCTGGGCGGGGAATTTCGGCGAAGTCGGCGGGCTGTGTCCGGTCAAGTCCACTCACCGCACCTCCTCGTGGTGCTCCTGGGTCTCCGCTTCAGGAGTCGGCGCTCGCTTGCGAGAACCGACTTGCTGGATGCGGAGGGCGAACGCGGTGAGGTGGCATCTGGCGGATCCTCTGTTCACGACATGGCAAGTTTGGAGGCATGGGTACGGCGCCCACCCGCAATGAGGTGCTTTAAAAATGACCATGGACAACCGAGGATTAAGCGTATACGGTGCAGAGGGCGTCGGATCCCTCAGTACCGGCGCGGTGAGGAGTAGTCGACCAGGCTCCCCCGCGTCGTTATCTTACGACTGGGAGAACCCCGGGGTGGACCACCAGGCCCCTGGGTTCAGCAATGCGCCTGGTGAAGAGACGTCTGTAGCGGGGATCTCCTCCGCTGCGGCGTCTTCCGGCGTCAGGGTGCGCGAGGACGTGCTTCTCGCGCAGCCCGTCGTCCGGTTGGAGAGGGTGGAGGGGCAGGAGCTCCGCTCCGGCCGCCTCCTGGCGGCTGCAGACGCGTCCGGCACCGGCGCTGACTCCGACGGGTCAGTCAGCTCGGTGTGGTCGGCGCGCTCCCTGCAGTCGCCGCTAAGGAGGAAGCGAGGTCGACCCCCTACTGCTGGGGATTGTGTCGGCCTTGCCGACGCTAAGCGAAAGCCTAGCGAGAGGGAGCAGCGCCTGGCGATGGACGTCGCGGACCATTTAGTGTCCTCCGTCCGGATCTCCAGGTCCTGCAAGCCCCTCAAGAGCGAAGAGGAGCTGGCGGCGGAGATGCGCCACGCGCCGACCGCCGAACTGGGCTCTCGGATTTTCGAGTGCTCGGAGGCGGTCCTGAGGGTTGCGAAATGCTCCAACAACCTTCAGGGGCCGATGGTGCGCCAGCTGCGGATTGCAGCGGCCACCATCAGACACGCTGCCGTCGAACAGGCGAAGTGTGTCAAGACCTCGGCCCGGGAGGTGGAGCTGGAAGCCCGGCTTGCGCGGGGCCCGTCGATCCGGCGATATCGGTGTCGGTGCCCCCTTCGCGGCCGAGTGCGTCCTCGACGGCGAGGTCGAGTCGGCCTGCTGCCTCGAGGCCTGCGTACGCCGGTCGGTCGCGGAAGCCTGCGATGGGCGACGCGACCCTCGCGCCGGGCGTGGACGTCGAGGGCCTCATCCGTCGCCTCTGCGGCGAGATGGAGGTGCGCCTCGCGGCGCGCCTGGGGGCGGTTTCGCTGGTGGCCGCCGCGAGCGGGGCTCCGCCTGCGGCCCGGGCGAGGCCTCCGCCTGTGCCTGTCGCGCCCTCCCTGACCCGTCCGGCACCTGAGACATGGTCGAAGGTGCTCGGACGCAAGGAGAGGCGTCCGGGGCGGCACGCTCTCGCACTCGCGGGGCGTGGCTGGCTGGAGCTCCGGCCGGGCCGCGGATTCGTCCGGCGCGTGCGCCGAAGAGGGCGGCGGTATCCCTCACCGTCGCCCCGCGCAGCGCCATGACCTATTCAGAGGTCATGGCAAAGGCGGTCGCTGGCGTGCGGTTACGGGATGTCGGGGTAACCGGCATCCGGTACCGCAAGGGGCAGACCGGGTCCTCCATTCTGGAGATCCCGGGCCCGGACAGCGCTGCCGGGGCGGACCGCCTCGCCTGTCGCCTGGCGGAGCTGTTCGCCGGCACGGACGTGAGGGTGTCCAGGCCGAGTAAATCCTCCGAGGCGCGGGTTAGCGGCCTGGACGAATCCGTCACGGGTAACCGGGTGCCGGGTGGACTAGGTCCAGACCGCCATCATCCGGCGTTCCGGGTCCGGGCTGGGCACCGTCTGGCTCCGCTGCCAGGCGGCTGCCATGAGGGCCCTCCTGGCGGCTGGCCGCCTGCTCGTCGGCTGGTCGTCCGCCCGAGTGGAGGCCTTACTTGCGCGAGCCCTCCGATGCTTCAGGTGCCTGGAGCTCGGGCACGTGCGGCAGAGATGCCCCCTCGAAGCGGACCGCGGGGACCGGTGCTACAGGTGCGCCGGTGCGGGCCACCGGGCACGAGAGTGCACGGCGCCCCTGCGCTGCCCGGTCTGTGCTGACCTGGGCAAGCCAGCCGACCACCGGCTCGGGGCCAAAAAATGTGCCCATCCACCGCCAAAGCAGGGGAGGAAGGCGCGCGTGACGACCCCGAGTTCGGGCGAATCTACACCGGTCAATCGACCGGCGGCAGATGCGCCGGCGCTGGCGCCGGCTGCGATGGAGGGAGGATCCGGCCCGGGGGAGGCCATGGACATGGCCTAAAGTTCATGCCCCCGGTACGGATCTTCCAAGCCAAACTCAACCACTCGGCCAGGGCGCAGGACTTATTTGTCCACTGCCTGGCCGAGTTAGGTGTGGGATTGGCGGTCGCCGCGGAGCCATACCGCGTCGTCGACCACCCGAACTGTGTGGCCGACGCGTTGGGCTCCGTGGTGATATTGGGCGGCGACACCGCGGCCCTCCGCGTGTTCACCCGCGGCGACGGGTTCGTCGGGGCGGAGTGCGGCGGCCTGGCCCTGATCGGGGTCTACGCCGCTCCGAGTGCCCCCCTCGCGGCGTTCGAGTGGCTGCTGGACGGGGTCCGGGACGCATTGTCCCGCTCTCCAGTAGCCCGAACGCTCGTGCTGGGCGACTTCAACGCCAAGTCCACGTCGTGGGGTGGCCCAGCAACGGACGCGTGGGGTCGGGCGAGCGCGGATCTCCGGCTGCTTAACCGGGGGTCAGTGAGCACGTGCGTGCGGTGGCAGGGCGAGTCGATCGTCGACTTGTCGTGGGCGACGCCTGCCGCCGCGCGTCTCGTGTCGGGATGGAGGGTAGCGGAGGAGGTGGAGTCCCTCAGTGACCACCTCTACATCCTTATGGATGTCTCCGCTGCCCCTCAGTACCATCCCGCTCGCAGACCCGCGCCGGGCCGACCGCCGCGCAGATGGGCGCTGAAGCGCTTGGAGAAGGACACCCTGATGCCGGCCACCCACGCCGCGTCCTGGCCGGATGCCCCGGCTGGACCGGTCGCGGACGTCGATCGGGAAGCTGACTGGTTTCGGGAGTCATTGATGGCGGCGTTCGACGCCGCCATTCCCCGAGCCAGGAGGCTCCCGAGGCGGGCCGCTTACTGGTGGAGCGACGAGATTGGCTGGCGATTAGTCTCGACATCGCCAACGCATTCAACACCCTGCCTTGGGGCACGATCCGGGAGGCGCTCCGAGAACACGGAGTGCCTCCATATCTACGGGTCGTGTTAGCCGACTACCTGTCGGACAGGTGGATCGAGTACTCTGGCTGAGGCGGGGTGCCGATACGTCGGAGGGTCAGCCGAGGCGTGCCCCAGGGGTCCGTTTTAGGACCCCTGTTATGGAACTTGGGGTACGACTCGGTGTTGCGCGGGCTCCTCCCACCCGGTGTCTTTGTGGTTTGCTACGCAGACGAAACATTGATCATCGCGGTCGGTCGGGTTGGGACCAGGGTCCACAGGCTGGCGGTACTAGCGGCCGCGATCGTGGTCGCGAGGATCCAGGCTCTGGGGCTTCGGAACTCGCCGCAAAAGACGGAGGTAGTCATGTTTCATGGGCTGCCTCTGACGCGGCGGGTCCCCCAGACCTGGATCCGCGTGGGTGATGCGGCTGTCCGGGTCGAGGGCCGGATGAAGTATCTGGGCCTCGACCTGGACAGCCGCTGGCGATGGGAGAGGCATTTCGACCGCCTGGTCCCCCGAATTGAGGCGGTGACGACCCTGTTGGGTCGTCTCCTGCCCAATCTCGGGGGGCCGGAAGCGAGGGTCCGCCGCCTCTACCTGGGGGTCGTGCGATCCATGGCCCTATACGGGTCACCCGTATGGGCACGCGTGCAGCGGCATATGGCCATCAGGGTCGCGCGCGGGTATCGCACGATCTCCCACGAGGCGGCGGCCGTCCTAGCGAGGGTCGTCCCCTTTGATTTCCAGGCGGAGGCACACGCCGACGTGTATCGGCGTGTGCAAGATCTCCGCCGGAACGGGGGCGATCTGCAGGACGGGGCGGTCGAAGCCTACCGGCGCCAAAGGTGGCAGCTGGCCCGCGAAAGAGGACGGTAGCGGCGGTCCTGCTGAGCTTCGATGCTTGGCTGGACCGCCGACACGGGCGGCTCACCTACCGACTCACGCAGGTGCTCACCGGACATGGTTGTTTCGGTGAGTAACTGCACAAGGTGGGGGCGGCGGGGTCGCCCGCGTGCCACCAGTGCAGCGCGGAGCTGGAGATAACCTCTTCGCATAAGGAGACCACCGCCCTCCAGTTCCCCTCGCTCTCCAGCATAGCCAAAACTACTGCTAGGAGCGAGAGGTCATGCCCGATTTGGGCCCGTAGAACTCGATGCTGCGCTGAAAAGGCGTAGCATTCCTCCAGCGTGTGCTGCGCCGATTCCTCCTCCTCGCCACCCTAGTAAACCCTCACCTCCTGGCAGTCTGCCGCGTAGGGCGGCCCTGCACACGTAGCCGGCGAGCTCAAGCTTTGGGCTCGCCGACTGCCAGCAGGGCCGGCGGGCATGGGGAACGGTTCGTCACCCGACGCCCGCCCCGCGGAGGCGGTTGGCCCCATAGCGGCATATTTCCCTGTGGGTCGGGGAACAGAATACGCCCACAGTAATCCCTGCTTGTCGTAAGAGGCGGCTAAAAGGGACAGGCGAGACCGCGGGCTGTGGCACCCGCGGTCAGGTGAGGAGGTAGTCGCTCCCCACCGGAGATGGCACCCCTCCCTTCGTTGGGGGGGAGAGGCGCGGGGGTGGGGCATCGGTAGCGTTCGTAAGAGATCCCGGTGCCCCTCCCCAATGCGCCGTGGCCGGCCACCGTGAGGTTTTAGTGGGTATTCCCCTTGATATCAAATCAAGGGGCGAGTCCCACACTACCCCCTCCTTATGAGGGGGCGTGCGTAAACGCATTTCCTCACGTAAAAAAAAAAAAAAAAAAAAGTGTGGAGCCTGTGCCGACGTCGGGAGCCGAATTAAATACCTCGGCTTCGTCCTCGACAAGCACTGGCGTTTCGAGGCGCATTCGACCGTCTGGTCCCCTGTATGGAAAGAACGGCGGCTGCGCTTGGCCGCCTTTTGCCCAATATCGGGGGACCTGGGGACCGTGTGGGCCGCCTATATATGGGAGTAGTGCGGTCTATGACGCTGTACGGGGCCCCAGTATGGGCTTCGGACGCGGTGGCAAGCCGGCGCATTGAACAACTGCTGCGCCGGCTGGAGAGGCGGATGGCCATAAGGGTCATCCGCGGGTACCGCACCATCTCCTACATGGCGGCGCAGGCTCTGGCGGGTGAAGTGCCCTTCGAACTGCAGACTGCTGCACGCGCGTTAGTCTATGCGCGCGAGCAGGCTACCCGCCTCGTAGGAGGACTCCGCCGGAGCCAGACACGGAGACGGTCGAGGAATACGAACGCCAGGTCTGGCGACTGGCGCTCGCGAATTGGCATCTAGAGCTGAGCTCCCACGCCGGCGAGCGCGTCACCGGGGCTCTCCTGCCACACCTCAAAAGGTGGCGGGAGAGGCGGCACGGAAGGCTCAACTACCGGGCGACGCAGGTATTCACCGGGCATGGCTGCTTCGGTGTCTACCTGTATCGCATAGGGAAGGAAGCGGCGGCAGCCTGCCACCACTGTGGCAAGGAGGAGGACTCGGCGCAGCACACGCTGGAGGAATGCCCCGCCTTTTCAGCGCAGCATCGAGTTCTACGGGCCCAAATCGGGCATGACCTCTCGCTCCTAGCAGTAGTTTTGGCTATGCTGGAGAGCGAGGGGAACTGGAGGGCGGTGGTCTCCTTCTGCGAAGAGGTTATCTCGCAGAAGGAGACCGCAGAGCGGGTTGGAGAGCTCACCGATCCCGGTCGGTTGTAGACAACCTCCGCCGCCAGCTGATCACTGAGATGAATGGCAACGGAAGAGGGGGGACGGCAAGCTGAATGCCGATCGCCCTGGCGGTCGCGGTACCCAGGGCGGGAGCCCTGGATATGCCAGAAATGCGGCCGCCGAGATGTAGCGGTGCGGGGCGCGGCCTCCCTGCACCGCAGATTGGGAGGTGGAAAGGGGGGACAGAATTTTTCCCCCTCGGGACTCGGCCGGCTATAAGCTACCACATAGCCGGCCTAGGCGAGGAGGAGCCGCGGCAGCGTTCTATAAGAGATCACGCGGCTCCTCCTGAATCGACAGAGTTGGTAGAGCGTCCGAAGGTCGCCGTGGAGGTTTTAGTGGGTATAACCCCACACTACCTTCCACCCGCTCCCCCGGGCGGGTGGCAGGTGTCTGTTATCAGATTTCCTCCACGTAAAAAAAAAAAAAGGTATTATAGAGATAACTGAAAGGGTGTCGTAAAATAAGTACGATAGGAAATTAACAATAAAATTAGTTACTTTTATTTTTATTTTATTATATTGTTGTAAGACGAATGTATATTGTAAGACGAATGAAACAAAGTCAAGTCTAATGATAACAACTCATTAGTCTATTTACAAGTATATAGAGAGATTGGTGCGTCAAACTAGGAAAACCCGATCCAAAATAATGTGATAAACTATCAAATAATAATACACAATAAATATGTAAATCCAAATGGTGCTTACAAATATAGGTCGTAAGATTAAGATATATAGTTCTAGAATAAGGAAATTAGAATTAGAATTAGTTACAAATAATATGTAATTCTTAACAAATGATATTTTGTAAACTAGCAATAAGGAAACGTTTATTTTGTGATCATCAATGTAAGACAGTGCAATGTAGGAGATATCTACGTACTTTAAAATAAATTAAAAAAAAAAAACGATCTCGCCATCTGTGATCGTCTGTTTACAACACAATGCCATTACCGACCTAATTACCGACCAGACGCAGGGTCGAAGTCAATATGGCGTCGGATTAACCAACTAAATACGTCAAAAATACTCAACTTTACACACGAGTATCTTTTTAACCGTTGGATTCCTAACATTTTAACTTACATTTTCGTAATCTGGGCATCAAAAACTACTAAATGGAACAAAAAAAAGTGAATAATTTTTGGCACGCCAAAGTAAAGAGAGCAGCCAAATAATGAGTAAGAAAAATGATAATAAATGCAACTATAAATACAAAAATGAAGATAAAGAATCATGTCAAACATGTGAGAAAATGGGAAAATCAAACAGATTTCATCCTGAAGAAAAATGTTGGTTCAGGAATAAGGAAATAGAAAAAGAAAAAACAAGAGTAGTTGGAACAAACGAAAGAATAGATGCAGATTTATACACAGAAGAAAAAAACGAATACAGACATCATTGATTAAGGTACCAATATTGTTAAATGATAAATTAAGAGTGCTGGGAACATACGATTCTGAGGCCCAGATATCATTAATAAATAAAAGAATAGTTAAAATAGAAATAGGAGAAGAAAATATAAACAAAATATATTTGAAGTCAGTTAATGGTGCTAGTGCAACAAAAAGTTTAATTGAAGTAAAAGTAAAAATATTTGAGATGGAGGAAGAAGTAGACTTAGATATAGTGGACAGGGAAGACTTTGAAGATGTAATAATAGGTTTAGATATGATGAAAAAATGTAAGCTAATACAAGACGAGAATTTAAATATTTCACAAAAGAAAGAAATAATAAAAGAAAAAGATAGACAGATAAAACAAAATGAAACAGAAAAAGGTTAAAGAAGTGAAAATAAACTTTAATGAACATGTAGCAGAAGAGGAGTGCGAGTTAAGATTAGATCATTTAGAAAATAATAAAAAGAAAAAGATAAAAAATATAATAAAGAAATATAATACGGTCTTTGCAAAAGATAAATACGACATTGGGATAGTTAAAGATTATGAAGCAAGAATAGATTTAATAGAAGATAAAATAATTTTTTCGAAAAAAAATTTGACCGACTTCAAAAAAGGTACAGTGAAAAGTATGAAATAATTTCTTGGTAATTTATATGAATTACGTACTAGCTCTCGATAAAAGTATAGGAAAATGCAGTGAAAAGTATGAAATAATTTCTATTTATACTGCATTGTTATTCACCATCGTTTGATGAATTTAGTTAAATTATTAAATACATCATATTAAATGCAATGCACCTTTTTCGGAGGCGGCGCAAAATTTAAAATTAAGTATATTCAATATGCCAAAATTGGTTTAACTTTCTGTCGGAGAAACAAAAAATATGGTCTTTAATTATTGCTATCATTACATCCACTTTAGACATCATATTCATTAACACTATTCAATATCGCCGGCCCCACCAAATACTATCCCAAACCTATTCATACAGTATTTCCATGGGGAGAGTTTATACATTAGCAGTAATCAATATTGACGCCCGTCCCCTCCAAAAAAGCCCCAAATCTACTCTATCTATATTTCCGTGTACATATTATATACATTAACTATTAATTCCACATAGACAATAAACATGAATACATTGGCAGCATTCAATATTGCCGCCTCTACCAAAAGATAACCCAAACCGGAATTAAAAATTTTTACATTATGCCCCGCCTCCGAAAAAGGTGCATTGCATTTAATATGATGTATTTAATAATTTAACCAAATTCATCAAACGATGGTGAATAACAATGCAGTTTAAATAGAAATTATTTCACACTTTTCACTGCATTTTCCCATACTTTTAAGCAATTAATCTAGAGCTAGTGCGTATTCATATAAATTACCTAGAAATTATTTCATACTTTTCACTGTACCTTTTTTGAAGTCGGTTAAATATTTTTCGAAAAAATTATTTTACTTCACTCTTTTTAGTGGCAATCTATAACCAATAGGTTTCATGCAATAACAATAGTTATTAGCTAAAGCTCTACGTCGTCATATCCCAGTAAAATACCCATTTCTGCTTTTTTATCCCATTTGGATGATCGCTTCTGTTTTGGCTTTCTTACAAATACTTTAATACCATATGTATGTAAATGCTCTACATTTGGCTTTATTTGAAAAAATATTTCATATGGTGTCTTTTTTTCAATTGTATTAGCTAATGTTCGATTTTTTAAATAAGTAGCAGCACATATTATTTCCGGCCAATATTTTTTATCTACATTTGCCTGTGATAACAAACAACGCGCCATATTCATTATTGTTCTATTAAATCTCTCCGCTGTACCGTTTAACTCATGTACATAAGGTGGGCATTTATTCAAAATTATACCTTTTCGTTTCGCAAATTTGTAAACACGATGATTCAAATATTCAATACCATTATCACACCTCAAGTATTTTATTTTCTTTCCAGTTATCTTCTCGCTTTCACTTATATATTTCATAAAACAATCAAAAACTTCGTCTTTACTCTTAATGCAGTAAACTTTAGCTATCTTGCTATAATCATCGATAAAACTAACAAAATATTTTTCTCCGTTTAAACCTGCGGTTTTAAAGGTACCACGCCCATCTGTGTGTACAATTTCTAAAATTTCTTTTGCTCTTTTTCTATTACTTTCAAACGGTAGATTAGTCATTTTGTTTACGATACATGTCTTACATTTCATAAATTCAGTTTCTAGATTTTTCGGAACACCTTCTAATAACTGTCGTTTACACAGTATATTTAGATAGCCAAAATTTACGTGTCCTAACGTACGATGCCATTTCTCCTTTTGACTTATATTATTTACTCGCTCGACATTGTTTACAAAATTTTCCTTGTCTTTCAAGGTACTTCTCAATTTAATTACACTATTCTCCTTGAATCCAACCGCTATGACTTTATTTGTATTATCGATAATTCTGGTTAAATCGCCTTTCGATATAATAATATTATTTTCAGTTAATTTTCCGTAGCTTATTAGATTCATATTCATTTTTTTTACATAAAATACATTTTTAATATTCACTAGTTTTTTTTTTACCAAAACCATTAAAATAAGCTGTAATATTTCCGATCTTTGTTGCTTTAACTACGCGATTATCACCTAAATGTATCTGTTCGAGCAGCCGATAATTTCGACTCTTCGGACGTAGGTTGCGGCTGCTCGAACTTTAAACGCCGGTCTGGTTTTCATGACAACAGCGTTCGGTGTTCGCTCCGTCTCTCTCTATCGCTGTCGCTCTCCGTCGCTCCGCTGCCCAATGGAGCGCTGGAGGAGCTGGGGGAGAGACGGGTGACGCCGAACAAAAGAATTCTAGAAGATTCCAGGAATCGGGAATCTCCATGCGAGCGCCCGGCTAATTAATCTTTTGTCGGCAATGCTCACGTGTAACACGCTTGCTTAAAGTATTCGCTTTTTAAAAACTTAGACCGAACCACCGGCGCTTCGGTTTTCCTTTTAATGCATTCGCTTCGAACCAAATGCTTCGGGCGCGCTTAACTTGACGGACTTGTAAATAACTTTAAATAGTGCATAAGTTTTGTAAATATCTGTACTTAAATTAAGACTTGTAAATATATACTTTGTGGTGTGGGAACTTAGATGGTTATTCTGTGAACATTCTCGCGTACGCGAACAAAGCTTCGGGAGCATATCGGCAGCTCTAGTTTCGCGTATTTAATTGAAGACAAACTCCACCCAAAAAAGGCCGAGTTTATTCAAACAATATCTTTACCGGTTCTTTTAACACAATTAAATACTCAAAGTAACGTTCATTATTCGCAATATGATCTGAACATCCACTATCAAGTAACCATTCTACTGCGCACATATCAGTTTTATTTATATTCTCACCTTGCGCTGAAAGCGTTCTTGCTACCTAAGCACTCGCTCCTGAGTTATTTTTTTCACCGTCGTTTTTGGCTCCTTGTTGTTGATAATTGACATACCCGCGTCCTCTCGTATAGCTGCCTCTACCGCCTCGACCCTGCCTCGGCTACGTGATGATCCTCGCCACGTTCTATTGTTCTTCACTTCTTGAATACCTCCTGGACAGTCTCTGGCGAAATGTCCTTCTTTGTTACATTTGTAACATTTTCCTCTTTGATTCTTCTTTGCAGCAAATACATTTGTCCTCGTCTCATTATCTTCGTTTTCATTTTTCATTTCAGCTAATTTAATTTTATTCTTCACATACTCAGCAGTCTGATCTTCATCCTTTAGCATATCAATTAAATCTCCAATATAACTATATGTCTCTGGCAGCGTATTTAACATATAGTTTAATTTTTCTTTTTCACTTATTCTTGCTCCAGCACTTCTCAACTCATTCACTGATTTCTCAAATTCATTGAAAAACGTCGCTGTATCACTAAAATTACTAAGTCTCAATTTTTCTACTTTGTTTCTACAGACAATCTGTAGTGCTGTTGACTTCTTCAGATACAAATTATCTAATTTCTTAATCACCTTATAAGCTGAATCTTCATTACATACAAATTCCAGCTGCTTATTGGAGATTGCACTGTATATTATGTTGATAGCTTTCAAATCTTGTTCAATCCAATCTTCCTCTTTATCTGTTGCTGCTCTTTCTTTCGTTATTACTGTTTCACACTTCTTGAGTTTCAAAAACATCTTTATTCTTGTTTTCCACATACTATAATCTTCACCATCAAACACCGGTAACTTGATCTCCTTATCCATTTTGTGTATGTTTAGACTTTCCTTCGAATCCAAACATAATTTTATTTACTTTAATAATGCTCAGACGTTCCTTCGTATCCGAACACGTTTGCACTACACCTTTAATTTACACTTTCAGTGCAACTAATCAACGTGAAAAAGCGCAACCATGCTCTGGTACCATGTTAAATAAAAGAACACGGGTTGCGAGAAAAATAAATGTACTTATTATAAATTGTGTCCGTGTTGTGTACTATCAAGTCCCAGTGTCCAATTCTTTTTCTAGTGCATTACCCGATTAGTCAGAGTTCGTACAGTTCCAGTAAGTATTTTTTGCGTTTAAATCTCCTATTATCACAGTCTCGTCTGTAACTTCAATGTCTATGAAAAGATTCGACCAGTCCCTTCTACTGAAATGGTTTCTCGGATTTCTGTAGCACAATGCTATAGAAAACAGTACGGTGTTGTTGCTATCCAATATTTCAAATTTAATAAATTCTATTTCGAATGGTACGTATTTTTAACCCTGTTCCTGGAGTTCCATGGCTTTTCTTCCGACTCATGATGGGAATGTTATTGTGTTTTATGCTATAACCTTTTACATTTTTAATCGGAAATTCTTTCAGCCAAGTTTCACAAATGCATGTAATATTGAATTCATCAATTATGTTTAATAACTCATTGCTTTTTTTTAGAAGACTTTCCATATCCTATGTTTACATGATTACACATATTTGGTACCTGTCAAAAGTTAGAGAACGTGAATGTGTATTCGTCTTGTTAACCTTGTAATTTTTAGAAAATACTACGATCTGTAGCGTTCTTGATTGTGTATCACTATTTGATTTTATCTTTTTATAATTTTATTTGGTTGAATTTATTATTTTACTGTATTTCTTTCTGCTGTTTAACTCTGATATTTAACTAGATTTTACTTAATTTGCTAATTGTTTTCTTTTTACTCTACTTTTAATTCTTATGAAATTTAACTTTTTAACTATGTTTGAGAATAAATCAAACAAAAATACAAGCTCAACTTACCCTGACTGGTCGATTTCTTCTCCCCAGGTAATACCTCCGTCTGGGTAATCATTCCAGTCCTTGTTTACTCCTTTCGGTTGCTCCTCCTGTGTTGATTTAGCTTCTCTTTGCATTAATATCCTAAAATGTTCATCCATGTTTACCACTATTGGGCTGGTCGGATTTTCGATTTCGTTTTCTTCTTTATCTTCCATTTGAGTCTCTTCTTCATCCACAACCAAGTCCTCATCCCCTTGCGAGTCTGGGATAACTATGTCTTCAATTTCTCACTTCATTGTCTATTGGTGTACCTTCCCAATCTTCTTCTAGCATCGGAACATCTTCTACGTCTTGTACAGTATTCGAGATCTTGTTTGCTTTATTTTCACCTGGGTCTGAAACATCGTTTCTCTTTCTCTATCTTCAGCCTGTTTCAATGTCGATGCCATTCCATCGAACTTATTTGTAAAATCATTTCTTTGGTTTCCTTCTTCTCTTCTAGTTCGTAGGTCTTTCCAAACCTGAAGATTTCCTTGTTTTTTTCCTGCTTATTGAAGCAGAAACTGTCGCTATCTCTGGTAATCGTTGGGGCATACTTTGGCAAATTTTGTTTAAAATTTTCTGGTCCCTTGTCCACTCTTATTCTTTGGTGTTCTTTTTTGGTCTTCCAATAAACTTCATCCTTTCTATCTATTCTTCTGGGGTGCCATATTTTCCTATTACTGTTTATTTTGTTGATTATAAGGTCCTCTATCTTGCACTCTTTGATCCAATCCAGTAGAGGGTGGACGTCCTGTTCCGAAATATTTGTCTTCTTCCAATCATTGGTTCCTTTCCTCTTTTAGAATATGTACAGTAACTTTTGTAATTTTTATCATCTGGATATTTGTAAAACGCTTCTTTGGGGTACGGGTCTCCTTCAATCTCATCCGTTTAATCCCATCTGTCATTTCTGCATCTAGTTTGGTTCGTCCTTTGCTTTTCCTCTTCCCGCTTTTTCCAGAAGGCATTTTTTATTGAGCACTCTTTCTCCTCCCACCTTCCGATGTCTTCTTTTTTAATTGTATATTTTTCCCCGATTCTGGGAAACTCTCTTTCATTGTAGTTGAACCTGTTTTCGTACTGTGACCTATAGCTTTCTCCTCTTTTTTCCTGTATCTCTAACTCTATTTTGGCAATATCTCGTGCCTCTGTATAGGAAACATCCTTGTATGCAATTAATTTATTTACTGCATGCTCTAACTGCCACATCACACAGTCTCGGCTTAAAGCTCCATGAGCTTCTCCGTAATTAATGCATCTCCTGTCTTTATTGCACTCCCTATGGTATTCGTCGCCACAATTGAAGCATGATCTGTATGTGGCTTTGCAGAACTTCTTAAAATATCCAAACCTAAAGCACGAAAAGCACTACCTCACGTTTTTAATGTATGGAGTTACACCAACACTTGTAATTCCATTATATATAATTATTCTAGTGAGTAAGCTATCACCTTTGAATTTCACCAACAGTAAGGAAGAATCTATGCAGTCATATCCTCCCTCGACTCTGACTCTTTTTTTCATTCTTTCCACACTGTTCATGCCCTGGCCCAGGACCGCAGCTTCTTCAAGTTCTTTTGGGGAGAACTCCCAGTCTCTAACGACTCCCCATCTTTCAGTTGCCCTTTTGGGTATTCGTAAAGACATGTTTTTTATTTTAGCTTCAACTAGCCTGTTGGGGGAAATTTTAAATTTATCTTCCCTATCCTGTTATTTACCATCTTTATGTTTTTGATGTTGTTTTACTCACTTAAAAGCGCTCTAAATATCCTTAGATAGTTGATTTTTTTATTTTTCGACGAGTTGTTGAAGTCTATTGCCACCTCGAAAAAATTTAGGAAATCTTCTTCATTTAATCCTTCGGAAGATTCGTTGTCCTGTGTCTGTTTGTCGAATTCTTCCTCACTCAGTCTTTTTTGATATCGGAATTTTTCCTCCGCCGCCACGTGTCGGCGCACGTGTACCGGTTTTCCTAGATTTAACAGAAAATCATTAATGCATTTATTTTCTTTCATTTTCTTTCTCCACCTGCTTACCCTCTCCTCTTATCATTTTCCAAGAATTTCTTTTAATCTTTTTTTGCGTTTCACTTTCTAAATTATCACTTTTGTTTTTTCAATACTCGTCATTCACTGCCTCTGGTTTTTACTGTACTGGCTTCGTGCGCAGTTCCGCCCCTTCCTTCGTTTTCCACTCCTTTGTCTGAACCCCTACTTTGGGGGTTCTTTTCCGTTTCCTTTAGCGGGATGTTAATTTCTAGTTTCCGTCTCCTGTCTCCTGACTTGTATTCAACGCCCTCTGCTTCCTTTCTATATTCCTTGGAGTCCACAAGGATGGGGAACTTTTGTCCTCTATGATTTTTTCCCCTATGTCTTCCGTCTTCTTTGGTTCCTCCCTATTTCCCACCATTTTTTCAGCCATAACCTCACTTTTTTCATATAAATGTTTTAGCCTGTAACTTTTTAATGCACTTTGTGACGGGGCAGACTTTTTCTGCCCGTCACGAAACCACCCTGACCCCCGGAAGGGCCTCGCTCCCTCCTTGCCGAACACCCCAGTCCGGAAGTGGTCCGCGAGAGTGGAGGGATGTGTGAACCGCGGTCATTAGGGACCTCCTTTTTCGCTGCCCCTCACCCCTCGCGGATAGAGTCGCGTCTTCGCGCGAGCGCGGCAAGTCGCCCGTCGCGGTGTCCTCCACCCCAGGACCCCGATGTGGCCGCCACTCAGAGGACTCGTCACCCTCCCAGGAAAGATCTGCAGCCATCGCTCCTCGATGCTGCCACGAGGGAAAGTCTGGAGATGCCATGGTGGTGGCATACCGTGAGGAGCTCCTACAGCTCCTGGGTGGGGAGAGTCGCGAGTCGGCGACGAGAAGAGCGCGACAATCGATGCGCGATCGATTTTGGAGGAAGAGAATCAATTAACGGTTTGGCGCCGAACAGAGAACACGTGCACCCTTTTCGTCCGCGACAGGACCACCACCGCAGGTGAACTCTGTTAGACTTTCCTCCGTCCGTTTCGCGAATCCCCCGCGCCGCGTTTGGAAGGAAAGGTACCCTTCGAAACGCGGAACCGTTAATTCTGGGCGTAATCTTTTTCCGACTGTATTTTGGTTCTAGGGCGGATTCTTGTTAGCGAGGCCTCCATAGAGTTAAGTCGCGCCAGTTAAGTATTCGTTTTCTGTCCTTCGGATACTTTCTTGGTGTATTGGGAATTCCTCGCCGCGTATCCTTTTCGGCGCGTAATCGCCACACCCTTTCCTCAACAGTGTGTGTACCACGGAATTCCCCCGTGTCGGTTTCGACTAAATAAACAGATTCGATTAAACGTACGCGGATCAAAGTTTATTTCCCCTTTCGACCTCCCCTGGGTTTCGCTCTCCGTAGAGCAGCCGGAAGGACGAAGGGAACGGACGCGTGTACTTGGCACTGGCGCCCACTTCTTACAAATAAATTCGTCCGTGGAAATTGTGCGACCGAGCGTGTCGATTAGCGGCTTTTCCGGCCGCCCACGCGAAGTACGTCATAACTTAAACTGCACTTCATCTTCACTCACCTCGCTTCCCTCTATGGGGATCTCACTTTCCCGCACTTTTTCGAATCTTTATCTTTACATTTACCAACAATTTTTTTCGATTTTTTCACCACTTATTCAACTCACATCTCACCTCTCCAAAGGATATCCGCCATTTTCCCGCCCTGATCGTATTTTGCGTATTTTGCGTCTTTATTTAAGTGATAAGGTACATAATAAACCTTGTTACACTACTGTGTGATTCGCTATCTTTGTCGCTTCGTCATTCTATTCGCGTACTTCCATACAGTTCTTTCTTTCTCTTCTACCTACCATTCTTTTATCCCTCTCTCATCCTTCCATGCCTCTAATCTATCACATTTACATTTTTTTTTATCACAGGTCTTTCACTTATTTCTTCACTCATTTTTTCATTCATTCCTTCACTCTTTAGTTCGCGTTTATCTGTATGTACATTTTATGTCGCGGTTCTTTCACTCATTCTCTCATTCTTACGTATTTTTCTCTCTTATAATTTCAGTTAGTTACTTAAACGTTTGTACATTTCCTTTACTTTACCCGTATAATACTGTTTTAAATCTATTGTATTTAAGCTATGTTAATACTGTGTACTTTTTTCGGTTGTTTTCAGATTCTCTTTCGCTTGGGATTGGGGAACGGGAGTTTTTGAATATTTTTCTTTTTTCTTATGAATATGTTATCCTAACGAGGTACAATTATTACCCGAGTTCTTTCGTAAAGCGAGCTTGAATTTATTATCAGACTAAATATACTGTGTGTTTTCTAAGTATACGTAAACTTTTACATAAAAAAATATATGTATTACACGCTTATTTTTGTATTATCACATATTATGTATTTAACAACGAGTAAATAATAATATATTTATGATTTTTTTAACATGTAAAATATGAAAAATATTATTATACTTAAACTCTTTTAATCTATCTATGCCTATTATCGTACTTATTTCCTATATTTGGTACATGGTTGCTTTTCTCCTTAACTTTTTTTTTTGGCTCTAAATTTTTATAATTGCACTCTGCGTTACGTCTATAATAACTCTACCCCTATTTTTTTTCCTTTTTGAAGTCGTCACGTGCGTGTTCAGTCTTTTTACGCCTACTTATTTATCTTGTTATTATCACATTCGTCTCGTCGCGTTTCGTTATAATAACGTAATGGCTTAACTTATTCTCTGTTTGTACTTTTATTCAATCTTAATCGTTAAATCTTTTTCCTTATTGTCTTAAGGAATTGGTCTATAGTTACGAATACTCTACGTTTATTTAGTCTTATGAGGGCCATCGTTGATCTACCAGCTTTATCAATGTCTGGACCTAGTTTATCCCATATCATAGCTCTTTCGACATTGTATAGACCACAGTCGAACATGACATGGTCAATATTTTCTTCCTTTTGTCCGCAATCACACATTGGATCTTCTATGATATTTTTCCTCGCCAGAGAGGCCTTTAAATTGTAATGATTGCATCTTATTCTCGATATCGTCCTTATGACGCCCCTGCTCAGTTTATTCTTAAATTTCTGGAACCAGGGCCTATACCTGAATCTGTTGCAATTAGGACCAATCTTGTTTATAAAGAGAGCGCCTTTTTCCCTTCCTATGTTGATCATTTTTTCTTTAAACTTGTTCCAGAATATTTGCTTCAGTTCTAGGATTATTTCCTTCGCTGGAATTTTAAAATTCTTATCTGGTGCATTCGTCGTTTGTGCTTTCGCCTCCTTATCGGCGTGTTCGTTGCCTTGAATCCCTGCGTGTCCTGGAATCCATCCTATCACGATCTTCCCTGATCTATCCTCTCTCCCCAGCTTTCATGTCTCGACGATCCATTGGTTGTCTCTCGATTCTTTATACTTCGTTTCGACGCTTTTCAACGCTTCTATAGCTGACATGGAGTCCGTTTGAACGAGGCAATTTGAATGTCGTCCATCGTTTAGAAACTTTCTCAATGCTATGTTTATGCCAATCATTTCCGTTGTGAATATCATGAACTTGTTATTAATTGCTTTCTTGATATTAATAGCCGTTTGATCTACTTTCCGGAATTTTGCTTCCATCTGTAAAGTAAACAATCGTGTCAAGTTTAATATCATGTGTAAATTTGAAGAAGTCGATGGTTCTTTCCAACGGTATATGTTTGTCCTCTATGATTCTACCTGTAGCTGTGTCCAGTATTAATCCTTTGTCTTTAGTTTGACTTTGATCTATATTGAAAAACCATTTCCACTGGTCAAACCTTTCTCTCGTAAGATCTCTTTCGAAAATTGTATCTTTGTATTTCCATGCAGTTTTAAACGCTTCTTCCCTTAAAATCCCTCTCGAACAAACCCACCCCCCACTAGCTCCCACCCCCTCTAAAATCCACAATTTTTGGACGACGGTCTCGATTTTGGGCTCAATGCATTCTCTGGATCCCCCAGAAAATGGTATCACTCATACCGTGCACCCCATAGGCACCCTTTGGGGGGTGGAACAGCTCGCAAATTTTCAACCCTCTTCATAAGGGAGCACTTCCACACATCGGAGGACGATGAAATTCGCCATGTTTGTTCTTGATATGTTAAGGATGAATGCCGAAAAGGTCCCATTTCGAAAATTGCCTCCAGAGCTGAAGGGAGGGGGGCAGAGGTAGGGGTGGTCCACCCTAAAGTGTAAGGGTTGGAACGATGTTTCGTTGCGTGGAACATATGTGGTACGGTCCAAGGCATTGGGGCGACACAGTTTTGATGTCTTTTTTTCGCGTGAATGGCAATAAAGTACGAAAATGTCGATTTTTTTAAAAACTCGTTTCCAACTTCAGGCCCATCTGCAGGGTGAACGAGTAACCCCACGTCAACGCTGTTCGCGGATTCTGTTCGGAATTAGTTCACCACGAGACACGCTACCGTTAGCACCAGCGAATAAAAACGTACACAACGAATTATATGTGTAGTTATTGCCGTAGCCTTTGTTTTTGTCCATATTACCGTGGTGGAGGGGAAAATCATCGAAAAGACACCCCCCAGGTGTTGGGGGGGGGGTGGTAGTGCCAGATTTTTACTGACTAAAAATCCCTCCACCACAGCCTCCCGGGGCGGAACTTAACCGTAGGTATTTCGTCGCCCCCGGGGGGGGGGGGGGGGGGTTGCTGTTGTCAAGCGACCGCACGCCCTCGCTAGTTACGCTTACTCCTCCATTGCGCCCCATCCCTAGCGGAGGGGGGGCTGTTCCTTCCAATCGACCAGCCGACCTCCCCACGAACATGGGGGTAGTTGATCCTACCCAGGTTCGCGAGGAGCCGGTGATCCGCCTGCTCCCATCCCAGTTCCGGGCCCATGACGGGTCATACTCTGGACCGCTTTTGGCGGCCCCACACCCCATTGTACTAATTTCTCCAGGAAAAATCCTCTGGGGCGGGGTGGTTATTGCCGTAGCCTACCTCGATCCTAACCCACATAATTGGTGACCGCCGACGCGATCGGCCGTGCAAAGGCGAATCGATTTAACCGCGCAAGTGCTGGTAATTCGAACGTAAGACAATTTTTTTTTTTAACGAAAAAGAATCTTTGTGCGCGACGAATCCATGATGCCGGACTCCGCGAGTGAAACCGGTACAGTGAACGTGGCCGCGGCAGTGGCTCGAATAGGAGTTCGCGTTTCCCCATTCTAGGAGACGAACCCGACGACGTGGTTCCGACAACTGGAATCGCAGTTTGTGCTAGCGGGAATCACCCAGGATTCCACAAAATATCATTAGGTAACCGCGAATCTGGACGTGGTGATAGACATTATTAACAATCCCCCAGCAACAAACGCATACGAAACGTTGAAGGACCAGCTGATAAAAAGGCTATCCGATTCCAAGGAGTAAAACATTCGGCGCCTCTTGGAACACGAAGAGATCGGCGACCGGAAGCCGTCAATCTTCCTTCGACGACTCCAAGGCCTCGCGGGTGATACAGTGTCGGACGATTTTTTAAAAACATTGTGGATCGGGCGTCTCCCGACAAGTGTACAGGCTCTGGTAGTTTCGCGTCAAAGAGAATCACTCTCCGAGCTGGCCGCGCTCGCCGACGCCGTCGTCGAAGTGTCCGCGCGTCCACAAGTCGCCGCTATACCGTTGGGGCAGGGCGACTTGATGGCCGAGATCGCCGAACTTCGTCGCGAGATCGCCGCCCTCCGTGTCGGACGCCGTGACTTCCGTCGACCGCGTTCCAAGTCACGAAGCGGACTCCACGATTATTCACGATCGCGTACTCGCGCCGAGGAACGCGACCCCGCCGACGGTCGATGTTGATACCATCAAAGACACGGGGCCGCCGCGAAAAAGTGCCGCGAACCGTGCAATTTTGCCTCGGGAAACTCCAGGGCCGAACGCTAATAGCGGCTAGCGATTCCGGGCAAGCGACGAGCCGCTTGTACATCACGGATCGTGGTACGAAGACCAGCTTCATGGTCGATACCGGATCCCATCTGTGTGTTTTTCCGTACATGCGAGTGAGTGGCCGACGTGAAAAGACACCCTATGTGCTTCACGCGGCGAACGGAACGCCAATTTCGACGTACGGTTGTGTCACCCACAACCTAAACCTCGGACTGCGTAGGAGTTTTTCGTGGAGGTTCGTTCTCGCGGACGTCACAACGCCCATAATAGGAGCGGATTTCCTCAGCTATTACGGCCTCCTCATCGACCTTTGGGGAAAACGGCTGATAGATAGCTGTACGACACTAACGGCAGCGGGACGCGTCGCAGAGGCCAACAACAGCGTGAAGGCAATTTCGGGGGAATCGAGGTATCACGCGATCCGATCAGAGTTCCCGGACGTCACGCGGCAGTCGAGAGGACACCGCGTGTCGAAACACTCGACGTGCCACTATATCCGGACGACGCCGGGCCCCCCTGTATCCTGCAAGCTGAGGCTCGCAAAGGCCGAATTCGAGACAATGGTGAGGGATGGAACAGCTCGACCTTCCGTGAGCTGCTAGTCATCAGTCCTGCACCTGTTTCCCAAAAAGGGCAACGCGTGGCGGCCGTGCGGTGACTACCGCGCGTTCAACGCGAGGACAATACCGGACAAATACCCTGCGCCCCATATCGAGGATTTCGCGCAGTGTCTGAGCGGAAAAACAATTTTCTCGACAGTGGACTTAGTGCGCGCGTACAACCAAATTCCGGTGCATCTAGACGATATCCCAAAAACCGCGATTACGACACCGTTCGGGCTGTTTGAGTTTCCGTGGATGTCATTTGGCCTACGGAACGCCGCTCAAACGTTCCAGCGTTTTATGGACGAAGCATTACGCGGGTTCGAGTGGTGTTACGTGTACATAGACGATATCTTTGTTGCATCGTCGTCAGCCGAAGAGCACGAGCACCACTTACGGGAACTCTTTTGCCCTTTAAACGATTACGGAGTGTTGGTGAACGCGGCGAAGTGTGTTTTCGGGGCACCGGAAGTGACATTTCTGGGGTACGCGGTGTCCGCGCGCGGGACCCGACCTTTACCCGAAAAAGTCGAGGCAGTGCGAACTATCCCTCGGCCGGAGACAGTGAGAGAGCTACGCCTGTTCCTCGGCATGCTGAACTTTTATCGAAGATTCGTAGCGGACGCCTCCCGAATCCAAGCTCCGTTGAACGAAGCGCTCCAGGGGGGCGTCAGGGGCCGGGCCACTGTCGAGTGAACACCAGCCAGGGTGGAGGCCTACAACCGCTGCAAGGAGAGCCTCGCAGGTGCAGCCGTCTTGGCGCATCCCGACGCCACTTTTCCCCTGGCCATCTGCACCGACGCTTCCGACTACACCGTGGGCGCTGTGTTGCAGCAACGGGCACGTGACGGTTGGCAGCCATTGGCGTTTTTCACGCGGAAACTGACGCCAGCGGAACATAAGTATAGCCCCTTTGACCGCGAACTTTTAGCTATTTACAAAGCCGTTAGGTATTTCCGGCACATGATCGAAGGACGCGAATTTATAATTTTCACGGATCATAAACCGATCGCCTTCGCGTTCGCGTAAAAGCCGGAAAAACATTTGCCGCGACAATTTCGTTGGCTAGATCTTATCGGGCAGTATACCACCGACATTCGGCACGTGTCCGATAAAGACAATGTGGTGGCGGATGCCTTATCGCGGGTCGCGGAGATCACGGACGCGATCGATTACGCGAAACTCGCGGAGTCGCAGCAGCGGGACGAGGAATTGCGTGCGTTTCGAACATCGAATTCGGCTCTCGCGTTAAAGAAGGTCGTTCTTTCCGGTACGACCACCGAACTTTTTTGCGACACCACTACGTCCGTTTTGCGACCTTTCGTCACGAGGCAGTTTCGTAAACAGCCGTTTGCGTCTCTTCACGATCGCTCTCACCCCGGCGCTAGAGCAACAAACAGGCTGGTGACGGAACGTTTCGTGTGGCCAGACGTAAAGAAAGACTGTAACGCTCGGACACGAGCGTGCGTACACTGCCAGCGCGCGAAAACCAGCAGACACGTGTTTACCCTGCTAAGAAATCTCGGCATACCCTCGGAGCGTTTCGAGCACGTCCACGTGGACATTGTCGGTCCGTTACCGATCTCGCGGGGGTACCGATATTGCGTTACGTGTGTGGATCGCTACACACGGTGGGCAGAAGTTTTCCCCGTGGAAGACATCACCGCGGAGGCCGTGGCGTATGCCCTCTTGCCGGATGGATCGCCAGGTTCGGGGTGCCTCGACGGGTCACAACAGACCAAGGGCGCCAATTCGAATCCGCGCTTTTTAAGCAATTGTCGGACCTTCTAGGCATCCGGGATTTGCACACGACCGCGTATCATCCGCAAGCGAACGGCATGGTGGAACGATTCCACCGCCAGATAAAATCCGCGATCGTTTGTCACGCCGATACGGATTGGGCCAACGCCCTGCCCATCGTTCTCCTGGGCATTCGGACGGCCTGGAAGGAGGACATCAAGGCAACACTCGGCGAGATGGCGTATGGTGAGACGATCCGTTTGCCGGGCGAACTTTTCGCGAGCGCGCCGGTACCGAACGACGGTAAGGAGGAGTTTGTCTCGCGGCTCCGCGATCATTTTCGGAAGGTCAAGCCGTCGCAAGTGTCCCGCCACGGCACACGGCGAATATTTGTGTTCAAAGACCTTCCGACAACGACACATGTATTCATGCGTCACGGTGGCAGCAAGGGCGCCTTGCAGCCCGCGTATACGGGTCCGTTCGAAGTGGTCGAGAGGCACCCGAAACACTTTAACATTCGCCTTAAAGATCGAGTGGTTCCGGTGTCGCTGGACCGCTTGACACTGGCGTACCTGCTCGGCGACGAGGAGCAGGACCGTAGCGAGGACCTCCCGCCGCGAACCGTTCCCACGCCACGGAACGTATCTGCGAACGTTACGACGAGAGCATACAGACGGGTACGATTTCTCGACCGTTACGTCGCAACGTATATATCTTGTTCATAGTAGATTGTAAGGCGTAAATTATAAGTTGTAAATAATTAGTATGTAAGCAACGTCTATTACGACCGTACCCTAACCTTCACCAAGGGGTGTGGTGTGGCGACCTACTTTCGTCGACACAGCTGCGGTAGCATCGGAATGTCTATCACGCCACTTCGCGAGCGACATTGTATGCGATCGGAGGCGCCGTTCAATAGCCGAAGTTTCGGCGATGAGCTCGACAGCGAAGACGGGTAGAATTAGTTCACCACGAGACACGCTACCGTTAGCACCAGCGAATAAAAACGTACGAAACGAATTATATGTGTGGTTATTGCCGTTTTTTTTTTTTTGTTTTTTACGTGAGGAAATGCGTTTACGCACGCCCCCTCAGAAGGAGGGGGTAGTGTGGGACTCGCACCTTGATTTGATATCAAGGGGAATACCCACTAAAACCTCACGGTGGCCGGCCACGGCGCATTGGGGAGAGGCACCGGGATCTCTTACGAACGCTACCGGTGCCCCCCCGCGCCTCTCCACCCCAACGAAGGGAGGAGTGCCATCTCCGGTGGGGAGTGAATACCTCCCCACCTGACCGCGGGTGCCACAGCCCCCGGTCTCGCCTGTCCCTTTTAGTCGCCTCTTACGACAAGCAGGGATTACTGTGGGCGTATTCTGTTCCCCGACCCACAGGGAAAGAGGGTATTTATACTAGCGTGACCCAATGACTTTTGTACTGATTGATGGTGATACACTGTTTGATTTGACTACGGAGCAGCTGGAATGCATACCAAAGATTGTACACTTGAATCGTTATGCTCGCGACATACATTACGTGTGGCACAAGCTACCGAAACATATAAGACCTGATCCTGAAGTCCAGTCTTTTCGTAGGTGTCTCTTGCATTACAATCGTCCAGATCAACGTACGCACATAGACGGACCAACGTCTATGAAAACAGATTGTTAACTATGCGTAGAAGGACAGGAGCAGGACTTGTAAATACTCTAATAAACAAATTACCGTTTGAGCTACACGTACCAGGGTATCAATTTTGCGGACGGGGTACACGCCTGGACAAACGTTTAGCACGCGGCGATCGAGGTATAAATCCGTTGGATGCAGCTTGTAGAGAACACGATATTGCGTACTCTCGAAACAAAGATTTGACCAATTGTCACGAGGCAGATCGAATTTTAGCTGATCGAGCACGCCAGCGCATAACTGCGAAGGACGCATGTTCCAAAGGAGCGGGGGGGGGGGTGGCATCGGGTGACGACCCCCCTCCCCATGCCCAGCAGCCCTGCTCGCAGTCGGTGAGCCCAAATCTTGAGCTCGCCGGCTACGTGTGCAGGGCCGCCCTACGCGGCAGACTGCCAGGAGGAGGTGAGGGTTTTGCGGGGGGGGGGACCAGTCCCCCCTGCGGCAGGGGCGGCAGCTAGCCGCCGTCGCCTGGCCCGCCTCAACCTCCTCCTCTCTATGCGAGCGGGATCGGTGCGCTCCCGATCCCGCTCGTCATCTTCCTTCCGCGAGTCAGTAGTCTCGCAGAAGGAGGACACCGCGTTCCAGGACCTCTCGCTCTCGACCATGGCCGAAACGACGGCCTAGAGCGAGAGGTCCCCTCCAATAGCTAGGCGGAGTGCCCGCCTCTCTCGCGAGAAGGCCGGGCACTCCTCCAGCAAGTGCTGCGCGGAGTCCAGCTCCGGCTGCCACCTTTGGTGCCGGTAGGCTTCGATCGCCTCGTTCTGCCGATCGCCCCCGTTTCGGCGGAGATCTTGCACACGCCGATACACGTCGACGTGTGCCTCCGCCTGAAAATCAAAGGGGACGACCCTCGCCAGGACGGCTGCCGCCTCGTGGGAGATCGTGCGATACCCGCGCGCGATCCTAATGGCCATATGCCGCTGCACGCGGCGCAGCAGGTGCCGCCCACGACGGCAGGCCACCAGGTCGCGCGCCCATACGGGTGACCCGTATAGGGCCATGGATCGCACGACCCCCAGGTAGAGGCGGCGGACCCTCTCTTCCGGCCCCCCGAGATTGGGCAGGAGACGACCCAACAGGGTCGTCACCGCCTCAATTCGGGGGACCAGGCGGTCGAAATGCCCCTCCCAGCGCCACCGGCCGTCCAGGTCGAGGGCCAGATACTTCATCCGGCCCTCGACCCGGACAGCCGCATCACCCACGCGGATCCAGGTCTGGGGGAGCCGCCGCGTCAGAGGTAGCCCATGAAACATGACTACCTCCGTCTTTTGCGGCGAGATCCGAAGCCCCAGAGCCTGGATCCTAGCGACCACGATCGCGGCCGCTAGTTCCGCCAGCCTGTGGACCCTGGTCCCATCCCGACCCACCGCGATGATCAATGTGTCGTCTGCGTAGCAGACCACAAAGACACCGGGTGGGAGGAGCCCGCGCAACACCGAGTCGTACCCAAAGTTCCATAACAGAGGTCCTAAAACGGACCCCTGGGGCACGCCTCGGCTGACCCTCCGATGCATCGGCACCCCGCCTCTGCCAGGGTACTCGATCCACCTGTCCGACAGGTAGTCGGCTAACACGACCCGTAGATATGGAAGCACTCCGTGTTCTCGGAGCGCCTCCCGGATCGTGCCCCACAGCAGGGTGTTAAATGCGTTGGCGATGTCGAGACTAATCGCCAACGCCACCCCACCCCGGGAGACTGCCCTGCCCGCGAGGGCATGGACGTGGTCGATTGCGTCAAGCGTCGACCGGCCCTCGCGGAAACCGTATTGGCAGTCAGCCAACTGCATACTCCCGTCGAACAGGGCCCCCGACAGGCGGGAGCGAGCACACGCTCGAAGAGCTTGCCCGCCTCGTCGAGGAGGCAGATCGGCCGATACGCGGAGGGCGAATCCGCGGGCTTTCCCTTTTTCGGGATAAGGACCATCCGCGCCTGCTTCCAGGCCAGCGGAACCCGCCCCGACTCTAGGCAGCCGTCGAACAGCCGCCTGAGCCGGGGACCCAGGACGCGCAGCGCCAAAGCGAGCGCCCGCCCAGGGATGCCGTCGGGCCCTGGTGCCGTATTCTTGGCCACCATTCGCCCGACGGCCATCCCGAGCACCCCCTCGGTGACCCCCAGGCCGGCGGACCAATTACTGGCCTCCGCTGGCAGGAGCAGCCGCGGACCCTCCTCCGGATCTACCGGTAAGAGGGTATCCACGACACGCTCCAGAACGGGGGGGTCGAGGGACTCCGTGACAGGGGGGGTGGCCGGGCGCATGCGGCCCAGCACAATGCGGTAGGGCCGCCCCCATGGATCCTTGTCCAGAGTCCCGAGGAGCTCTCCCCAGGCGCTCGCCTTGGCCCTACTGATGGCGCGCTGGAGGTCCACCGTGGCCTCTCGGTAGACCTCATACAGCGCCGCCTCCCTCGCCGGGTCGCGGTTCCGTCTCCGGCGGGTCCTCGTGAAGCGACGTCGCGCCGCGCTGCATGTAGCACGCAACGCGGCAATCTCGTCGCTCCACCAGTATGCGGCCCGCCTCGGTAGCTTCTTGGCTCGGGGCATAGCGGCGTCGCACGCCGCCGTCAATGACTCCCGAAACCAGTCAGCTTCCCCATCGTCGTCCGCGACCGGTTCAGCCGGGGCATCCGGCCAGGACACGGCGAGGGCGGCCGCCATCAGGGCGTCCTTCTCCAAGCGCTTCAGCGCCCATCTGCCCGGCGGTCGGCCCGGCGCGGGTCCGCGAGCGGGACGGTAATGAGGGGCAGCGGAGACATCCATAAGGATGTAGAGGTGGTCACTAAGGGACTCCACCTCCTCCGCTACCCCCCATCCAGACACGAGACGCAAGGCGGCAGGCGTCGCCCACGACAAGTCGACGATTGACTCGCCCTGCCACCGCACGCACGAGCTCACGGACCCCCGGTTAAGCAGCCGGAGGTCCGCGCTCGCCGCCCACTCCAGCACCGCCCGACCCCTCGCGTCCGTTGCCGGGACACCCCACGCCGTGGACGTGGCGTTGAAGTCGCCCAGCACGAGCGTTCGGGCTACTGGAGAGCGGGACAATGCGTCCCGGATCCCGTCCAGCATCCACTCGAACGCCGCGAGGGTGGCACTCGGAGGGGCGTAGAACCCGATCAGGGCCAGGCCGCCGCACTCCGCCCCGACGAACCCGTCGCCGCGGGCGAACACGCGGAGGGCCGCGATGTCGCTGCCAACTATCACCACGGAGCCCAACGCGTCGGCCACCCAGTTCGGGCGATCGGCGACGCGGTATGGCTCCGCGGCGACCGCCAACCCCACACCTAACTCGGCCAAGCAGTGGATAAATAAGTCCTGCGCCCTGGCCGAGTGGTTGAGGTTGGCTTGGAGGATCCGGGCCGGGGGCATGAACTTTAGGCCATGTCCATGGCCTCCCCCAGGCCGGATCCTCCCTCCATCGCAGAGGGCGATCTCGCCCGCAGTGCCTCAGACGGCGCCAGCGCTGGCGCATGTGCCGCCGGTCGATTGACCGGTGTAGACTCGCCCGAACTCGGGGTCGTCACGCGAGCCCTCCTCCCCTGCTTTGGCCGTGGAGGGGCACATTTTTTGGCCCCGAGCCGGTGGTCGGCTGGCCTGCCCAGGTCAGCACAGACCGGGCATCGCATGGGCGTCGTGCACTTACGTGCCCGGTGGCCCGTACCGGCGCACCTGTAGCACCGGTCCCCGCGGTCCGCCTCGAGGGGGCATTTCTGCCGCACGTGCCCGAGCTCCAGGCACCTGAAGCATCGGAGGGCTCGCGCGGGCAAGGCCTCCACTCGGGCGGACGACCAGCCGACGAGCAGGCGACCAGCCGCCAGGAGGGCCCTCATGGCATCCGCCGGGCAGCGGAGCCAGACCGAGCCCAGCCCGGACCCGGAACGCCGGATGATGCCGGTTTGGACCCTGTCCACCGGGCACCCGGTTACCGAGGCAACTGCCGCCGCCACGTCGTCGGCCGTGACGGATTCGTCCAGGCCACTAACCCGCGCCTCGGCGGATTTAATCGGCCTGGGCACCCTCACGTCCGTGCCGGCGAACAGCTCCGCCAGGCGACCGGCCAGGCGGTCCGCCCCGGCAGCGCTGTCCGGGCCCGGGATCTCCAAAATGGAGGACCCGGTCTGCCCCTTGCGGTACCGGATGCCGGTTACCCCGACATCCCGTAAACGCACGACAGCGACCGCCTTTGCCATGACCTCTGAGTAGTTCATGGCGCTGCCCGGGGCGACGGTGAGGGATACCGCCGCCGTCTTCGGCGCACGCGCCGGACGAACCCGCGGCCCGGCCGGAGCTCCAGCCGGGGGGCCAGGTTGGGAGGGACCCGCAGGATGGCGCGGCGCGGTCCGCGGCACCCGCTGCGGAGCCCCGCTCGCGGCGGCCACCAGCGAGACCGCCCCCAGGCGCGCCGCGAGGCGCACCTCCATCTTGCCGCAGAGGCGACGGATGAGGCCCTCGGCGTACACGCTCGGCGCGAGGGTCGCGCGGCCCATCGCAAGCTTCCGCGACGGACCGGCGGGCGCAGGCCTCGAGGCAGCAAGCCGGCTCGACCTCGCCGTCGAGGACGCACTCGGCCGCGAAGGGGGCACCGGCACCGATACCGCCGGATCGACGGGCGGCGGCACCGACGGCACCGCGGCAGGCGCGACCGGGCCCCGCGCAAGCCGAGCTTCCAGCTCGGTCACGCGGTCCCTGAGCTCGGCGACCGTCCGCTCCAGCTCCACGTCCCGGGCCGAGGTCTTGACACGCTTCGCCTGTTCGACTGCAGCGTGTCTGATGGTGGCCGCTGCAATCCACAGCTGGCGCACCATCGGCCCCTGAAGGTTGTTGGAGCATTTCGCAACCCTCAGGACCGCCTCCGAGCTCTCGAAAATCCGTGAGCCCAGTTCTGCGGTCGGCGCGTGGCGCATCTCCGCCGCCAGCTCCTCTTCGCCCTTGAGGGGCTTGCAGGACCTGGAGATCCGGACGGAGGACACTAAATGGTCCGCGACGTCCATCGCCAGGCGCTGCTCCCTCTCGCTAGGCTTTCGCTTAGCGTCGGCGAGGCCGACACAATCCCCAGCAGTAGGGGGTCGTCCTCGCTTCCTTCTTAGCGGCGACTGCAGGGAGCGCGCCGACCACACCGAGCTGTCTGACCCGTCGGAGTCAGCGCCGGTGCCGGACGCGTCTGCAGCCGCCAGGAGGCGGCCGGAGCGGAGCTCCCGCCCCTCCACCCTCTCCAAGCGGACGACGGGCTGCGCGAGAAGCACGTCCTCGCGCACCCTGACGCCGGAAGACGCCGCAGCGGAGGACGTCCCCGCTACAGACGTCTCTTCACCAGGCGCATTGTTGAACCCGGAGGCCTGGTGGCCCACCCCGGGGTTCTCCCAGTCGTAAGATAACGACGCGGGGGAGCCTGGTCGACTACTCCTCACCGCGCCGGTACTGAGGGATCCGACGCCCTCTGTCCCGTAAACGCTTAATCCTCGGTTGTCCATGGTCATTTTCAAAGCACCCCATTGCGGGTGGGCGCCGTACCTATGCCTCCAAACTTGCCATGTCGTCAACAGAGGATCCGCCAGATGCCAGCTCACCGCGTTCGCCCTCCGCATCCAGCAAGTCGCTTCTCGCAGGCGAGCGCCGACTCCTGAAGCGGAGACCCAGGAGCACCACGAGGAGGTGCGGTGAGTGGACTTGACCGGACGCAGCCCGCCGACTTCGCCGAAATTACCCGCCCAGGAGGACGCCGAAGTCCCCACCCTGGTGTAAGGGAATATCAGCTAGGTCGTGGTTTTTGACCCGACCTGGAGGTTTGTGGGAGAGGCATGGTGACCTCAACCAACTGCCCCAGTGCCAGGAAAGCGTGCGTCCAGCCTCATGCTCCCTGTGTGGTTATTGCCGTAGCCTACCTCGATCCGAACCCACATATCGAACCTTGGGGGACCCCTATTTTCCAGGGTATCACATTTTGTATTCCTTGCATTGTTTTGATTTTAACTATGCGATCTTCTAACCATACCTTGATCCAGTTTAATATTCTTCCTGGGCATCCTTTTCTCCTCAATATTCCTAGAAGAATTTCAAAGTTTACGTTGTCGTAAGCACCCTTGATATCGATCAACGCTGCAGCTGACTTTAAATTGTCTCTCGCATTCTGTTTTATCCGCGACACCACCTGGTTCAAGTTGTCGATAGTTGAGTGTTTTTTTCTAAACCCTGCCTGGGTTTCTCCTATTACGTTGTTTTTTATGCCCATAGAGTTATTCTGCTGTTAATTAGTTTTTCCATTATTTTCCCTGGACATGATGTTAGGGTAATGAGTCTGATCGCCGCCTTACCTGGCTTGTCGATGAAACAGAGTCTGCCCATTCTCCACCCGTCCAGAATTTCTGCTTTTCTACAACTATCTTTTACGATTTCGCAATACGCCTTTTTCATAAATGATGGTAGTTCACCCATTATCCTGTAGTCAATTTTGTCATCCCCAGAGGCTGACGTTTTATTTCTCGAGTTGTGTATTGTCATGATGATCTCGTAATTCTCTAGATCTTTCTCCCATATGTTCGAGTGATTTATAAACTCAGAATTGCTTGTTGTCTCGTTTTCTCCTAGGGTACCTGTAACAGTGGGAGCATGAGGCTGGATGCATGCTTTCCTGGCACTGGGGCAGTTGGTCAAGGTCACCATGCCTCTTCCACAAACCTCCAGGTCGGGTCAAAAACCACAACCTAGCTGATGTTCCCTTATACCAGGGAGGCGCTTCGGCGTCTTTCTGGGCGGGGAACTTCGGCGAAGTTGGCGGGCTGTGTCCGGTCAAGACCACTCACCGCACCTCCTCGTGGGGCTCCTGGGTCTCCGCTTCAGCAATCGGCGCTTGCTTGCGAGAACCGACTTGCTGGATGCGGAGGGAGTTCTGGGTACGGCGCCCACCCGCAATGGGGCGCCTTGACTCATGAATAATGGACAATAATGGTTTGAATGTTTACGGTGCAGAGGGCGTCGGATCCCTCAGTACCGGCGCGGTGAGGAGTAGTCGACCAGGCTCCCCCGCGTCGTTATCTTACGACTGGGAGAACCCCGGGGTGGACCACCAGTACCCCGGGTTCAGCAATGCGGGACCTCCTCCGCTGCGGCGTCTGCCGTCGTCCGGCTGGAAAGGGTAGAGGGGCGGGAGCTCCGCTCCGGCCGCCTCGTAGCGGTGGCGAGCGCATCCGACGGCGGCGCCGACTGTGATGAGTCGGCTAGCTCCGTCTGGTCGGGGCGCTCCCTCCAACCCGCGTCAAGGAGGAAGCGCAGTCGCCCCCCTACCACAGGGGACCAGGTCGGCCTCGCGGAGACGAAACGTCTGACGCTTCGCGAGAGGGAGCCGGACCTGGCGATGGACGTCGCGGAAACCTTCATGTCCTCCGTCCCCATCTCCAGGTCCTACAAGCCCCTCAAGAGCGAGGAGGAATTGGCCGCGGAGATGCGCCATGCCCCGACCGCCGAGTTGGGCTCTCGAATCTTTGAGAGCTCGGAGGCGGTCCTGAGGGTTGCTAGGTGCTCTAACAATCTTCAGGGACCGAGGGTGCGCCAGCTACGGATGGCAGCGGCCACCATAAGGCACGCTGCCATCGAGGAGTGTAAGCGTGCCAAAACCTCGGTCCGGGAGGCGGAGCTCGAGCGGACGGTCGCGGAGCTGAGGACTCGTGTGACCGAGCTCGAGGCTCGGCTGGCGCGGGGGCCGGACGCGGTTGCCCGTGTGCCGGCGTTGCCGCCGCCCGTCGCTCCACCGTTGTCGCGGCCGGCTCCCCCTTCGAGGCCGGGAGCGTCCTCCGCGGCTGCGTCGGGTCGGCCTGTGGCCTCAGGTCTTGCGCCCGCTCGTCCGTCACGGGGTCCTGCGACCGGTGCCATGGCCGTAGAGGGCCTACGTCGCCTTTGCGGCGAGATGGAGGTGCGCCTCTCGGCGCGCCTAGGGGCGGTCTTGACAGTGGCCTCCGCGGGGGGTGCTCCACCCCGGGTGCCGCGGGACGTGCCGGCTCCGCCTGCGCGGAACCCTAGCCCCTCCGGTGCGGGGACTCGCTCTGGGGCAGGCAGCGGGGAGATCACGAAAAAGAAGAGGGGCGGCAAGAAGAGGAGCGGGAAGGGGAAAGCGGGTGGCGCCGCTGCCCCTCCCGCTCCAGCCTTGCCGGGCCGAGACCGGCCCAAAGCAGCGCCTGCTCCGGCTGCATCCCGAGCGAGGCCTCCGCTCGCGCCTGTTGCGCCCTCCCTGCCGCGTCCAACGCCCGAGACGTGGTCTAGGGTGCTCGGGCGCGGAGGCGGCGCGCTCGCGCTCTCGTGGGGCCCGGCCAGCCGGCGCTCCGGCTCCGGCCGCGCCGCGGGCGTCGAAGAGAGCGGCGGTGGCCCTTACCATCGCCCCGGGCAGCGCCATGACCTACTCAGAGGTCATGGCAAAGGCGGTCGCTGGCGTGCGGTTACGGGATGTCGGGGTAACTGGCATCCGGTACCGCAAGGGGCAGACCGGGTCCTCCATTTTGGAGATCCCGCGTCCGGACAGCGCTGCTGGGGCGGACCGCCTGGCCGGTCGCCTGGCGGAGCTCTTCGACGTCACCGACGTGAAGGTGTCCTGGCCCGTTAAGTCCGCCGAGGCGCGGATTAGCGGCCTGGACGAATCCGTCACAGCCGACGGCGTGACGGCGGCGGGTGCCGCCGTGACCGGGTGCCGGGTAGATGAGGTCCACGCCGGCATCATCCGGCGTTCCGGATCCGGGCTGGGCTCGGTCTGGCTCCGCTGCCCGGCGGATGCCATGAGGGCCCTCCTGGCGGCTGGTCGCCTGCTCGTCGGCTGGTCGTCCGCCCGAGTGGAGGCCTTGCCCGCGCGAGCCCTCCGATGCTTCAGGTGCCTGGAGATCGGGCACGTGCGGCAGAAATGCCCCCTCGAGGCGGACCGCGGGGACCGGTGCTACAGGTGCGCCGGTACGGGCCACCGGACACGTAAGTGCACGACGCCCATGCGATGCCCGGTCTGTGCTGACCTGGGCAGGCCAGCCGACCACCGGCTGGGGTCGAAGGGCTGCGCTCCTCCTCCGCCAAAGCGGGGAAGGAGGGCGCGTGCGGCGCCCCCGGTGTCGGGTGAATCAACGCCGGTAAGTATACCGACGGAGGATTGGCAGGCGCTGGCGCCTGCTGAAGTGCCGCGGGCTGGGTCGCCCGCCGCGATGAATGGGGGATCCGCCCCTGAGGAGGCCATGGACACGGCCTAGTGTTCGTGACTCCGGTCCGGATCCTCCAAACCAACCTCAACCACTCGGCCAGGGCGCAGAACTTATTTGTCCACAGCCTGGCCGAGTTGGGTGTGGGGTTGGCGATCGCCGCGGAGCCGTACCGAGTTGAAGCTCGCCCGAATTGGGTGGGCGACACTCTGGGCTCCGTGGCGATAGTGGGCGACAGCACCGCGGCCCTCCGCGTGATTGCCCGCGGCGACGGGTTCGTCGGGGTAGAGAGCGGCGGCCTGGCCCTGATCGGGGTCTACGCTCCTCCTAATGCCCCCCTCGCTGCGTCGAGCGTCTGCTGGACGAGGTCCGGGACGCGTTGTCCCGCTCGCCAGTGGCCCGAACGCTCGTGCTGGGTGACTTGAACGCCAAGTCCACGGCGTGGAGTTGCCCAGCGACGGACGCGAGGGGTCGCGCCGTATTGGAGTGGGCGACGAGTGCGGACCTCCGGCTGCTTAATCGGCGGTCCGTAAGCACGTGCGTGCGGTGCCAGGGCGAGTCGATCGTCGACTTGTCGTGGGCGACGCCTGCCGCCGCGCGTCTCGTGTCGGGGTTGAGGGTAGCGGAGGAGGTGGAATCACTTAGTGACCACCTCCACATCCTTATGGATGTTTCCGCTCCCCCTGAGGGCCACCCCGCTTGCGGCCCCGAGCCAGGCCAACGGTAGCGCCTGGGTAGGGACGCCTTGATGGCGGCCGCCCTCGCGGCGTCCTGGCCGGACGCCCTGGCTGGACCGGTCGCGGATGTCGACCGGGAGGCGGATTGGCTTCGGAAGGCACTGACGGCGGCGTGTGACGCCGCCATGCCCCGAGCCAGGAAGCTCCCAAGGTGGGCCGCATATACTGGTGGAGCGACGAGATTGCCGCGCTGCGTGCTACATGTAGCGCGGCGCGACGTGGCTTCACCAGGACCCGCCGTCGGCGCAACCGCGACCCGGCGTGGGAGGCAGAGCTGTACGAGGTCTACCGACAGGCCACGGTAGACCTCCAGCGCGCCATCAGGAGGGCCAAGGTGAGCGCCTGTGGTGAGCTCCTCGGGACTCTGGAGAAAGATCCATGGTGGCGGCCTTATCGCATCGTGCTGGGTCGCATGCGACCGGCCGCCCCCCCTGTCACGGAGTCCCTCGACCCCCCCGTTCTGGAGCGTGTCGTGGATACCCTCTTTCCGGTAGACCCGGAGGAGGACCCACGGCCGCTCCTGCCGGCGGACGCGACCAACTGGTCCGCCGGCCTGGGGGTCACCGAGGGGGTGCTCGGGATGGCCGTCGGGCGAATGGTGGCCAGGAATACGGCACCAGGGCCCGACGGCATCCCTGGGCGGGCGCTCGCTTTGGCGCTGCGCGTCCTGGGTCCCCGGCTCAGGCGGCTGTTCGACGGCTGCCTAGAGTCGGGGCGGGTTCCGCTGGGCTGGAAGCAGGCGCGGATGGTCCTTATCCCGAAAAAGGGAAAGCCCGCGGATTCGCCCTCCGCGTATCGGCCGATCTGCCTCCTCGACAAGGCGGGCAAGCTTTTCGAGCATGTGCTGGCTGCCCGCCTGTCGAGGGGCCTGTCCGACGGTAGTCTGGTGTTGGCCGGCTGCCAATACGATTTCCACGAGGGCAGGTCGACGCTCGATGCGATCGACCATGTGCGTGCCCTCGCGGACTGGGCGATCCCCCGGGGTGGGGTGGTGTTGGCGATTAGTCTCGACATCTCCAACGCATTCAACACCCTGCCCTGAGGCACGATCCATGAGGCGCTCTGAGAACACGGAGTGCCTCCGTATCTACGGGTCGTGTTGGCCGACTACCTGTCGGACAGGTGGATCGAGTACCCCGAGAGAGGCGGGGTGCCGATGCGTCGGAGGGTCAGCTGAGGAGTGCCCCAGGGGTCCGTTTTAGGACCCCTATTGTGGAGCCTTGGGTACGACTCAGTGTTGCGCGGACTCCTCCTACCCGGTGTCTTTGTGGTCTGTTATGCAGACGACATACTGATCACCGCGGTGGGTCGGGACGGGACCAGAGTTCTCAGGCTGGCGGAACTCGGGGTCGCGATTGTGGTCGCGAGGATCCGGGCTTTGGGGCTCCAGATCTCGCCGCAAAAGACGGAGGTAATGCTCCTCTTAAACGACGCTCCTCTTACTCTCCTCAGGCGGAGAGACTGCCTCTGTCGCGGCGGGTCCCCCAGACCTGGATCCGAGTGGGCGATGCGGCTGTCCGATTCGAGGGCCGGACGAAGTATCTGGGCCTCGACTTGGACAGCCGCTGGCGATGGGAGGGGCACTTCGACCGCTTGGTCCCCCGAATTCAGGCGGTGACGACCCTGCTGGGTCGTCTCTTGCCGAACCTCGGGGGGCCGGAGGAGATGGTCCGCCGCCTCTACTTAGGGGTCGTGCGGTCCATGGCCCTGTACGGGTCACCTGTATGGGCGCGCGACCTGGTGGCCTGCCGTCGTGGGCGGCACCAGCTGCGACGGGTGCAGCATCACATGGCCATCAGGATCGCGCGAGGGTACCACACGATCTCCCACGAGGCGGCGGCCGTCCTGGCGAGGGTCGTCCCCTTCGATTTCCAGGCGGAGGCGCAGTCCGATGTGTACCGTCGGCTGGAAGACCTCCGCCGGAACGGGGACGATTCGCCAGGCGAAGCGGTCGAAGTGCTCCGACGCCGGAGCGAGCGGGCGGCTCGCGAGAATTGGCGGCGCCAGCTTCTGGAGAGCGGCGCCGCCCAGCAGCGTGCGGTGGGGGAGTACGACTGCCAGTATGGTTTCCGCGGGGCCAGGTCGTCGCTTGTTGCGATCGACCACGTGCGCGCTCTCGCGGGCCGGGCGGTCTCCCGGGCTAGTGTGGCGTTGGCTATCAGCCTTGACATCGCCAATGCCTTTAACACTCTGCGCTGGGCACGATCCGGGAGGCGCTCCAAGATCATGGAGTGCCTACCTACTTACGGGTCGTGTTGCAGGACTACCTGTCGGACAGGTGGATCGAGTTCCCCGACCATGACGGACGGCCGGTGTGTCGGTGTGTCAACCCGGGTGTGCCCCAGGGGTCTGGTTTAGGACCCCTGCTATGGAACCTGGGGTACGATTCGGTACTGCGCGGGCTGCTCCCGTCGGGTGTCAGCGTCCTCTGCTATGCAGACGACACGCTGATCATTGTGACGGGACGCCCCGGGACGGGGCTCATCCGCTTGGCGGAGATGGCGGTGGCGATCGTCGTCGCCAGGATCCGGGCACTGGAACTGGAGATCTCGCTGTAGAAAACGGAGGCGGTCCTGTTTCACGGACTGCCTCTGTCGCGGCGGACACCCCAGGCCTGGATGCGAGTTGGTAACGCCCACGTCCAGGTGGGTGAGACGATGAGGTACCTTGGCCTTGAGCTGGATAGCCGCTGGCGTTTCGAGGCGGATTTGGATCGCCTGGTCCCCTGAGTTCAGGGCGTGGCGACACCACTGGGTCGTCTAATGCCCAACCTCGGGGGTCCGGAGGAGAGGGTGCACCGCCTTTACGTGGGAGTGGTGCGTTCAATGGCCCTGTACGGATCGCCCGTATGGGCCGGCGACCTGATGACCCGTCGGCGCAGCCGGATGCTGCTGCGCCGCGTGCAAAGGCACATGGCCATCAAGGTCGCGAGGGGATACCGCACGATATCCCACCAGGCGGCTGCCGTCCTGGCGGGGGTGGTGCCGTTTGATCTCCAGGCGGAGCCGGATGCCGATATATATCGACGTCTGCAAACCCTTCGCCGGAGTGGTGCCGCCCCGCCGGATGGTGCGGTTGAGGAGTGGAGGCGTCGAGCCCGACGGATCGCCCGTGAGAAGTGGCGGCGCGAACTCTACAAGAGTGGCGCCGCCCGCAACCGAGGCGTCGGGGCGGTCGTGCCAAGTCTGGACGTTTGGATGGACCCCCGGCATGGCCGGCTGTCGTACCAGCTCACGCAGGTGCTCACCGGACATGGCTGTTTCGGTGAATACTTGGAAAAGGTGGGTGCGGAGGCGACAGACGTGTGCCACCAGTGCGGAGCCGAGGTAGACTCGGCCCAGCATGTGTTTGAGGAGTGCCCGGCCTCCTGGGCGGAGAGGCGGGCACTTTAGCAGGTTGTTGGGTGGGACCTCTCGCTCCCAGCCGTCGTTTCGTCGATGGTCGGGGACGAGGTGTCCTGGAGGGCGGTGTCCTCCTTCTGCGAGGTTGTCATGATGCAGAAGGAGGGCGACGAGCGGGATCGGGAGAGAACCGATCCGGCTCGCGCGGAGCGCAGGAGACAGAGGCGTGCGGCGGGACGGCGGCTGCTTGCTGCGCCCGCTGCTGCCAGTGGGGCTGGCCCCCGCTGAGTTCCTCTCCTCCTCCGGCCGGAGACCGCAGCACCTGGTCCGGCCGATGGAAGCGTTCCCGCGGAACATGAGCGGCGAGCCCAGCACTGGGGTCGCCCTCTATTGCCCGTGGGATCGATGGGCAGGGGGAACCGCTGTTCAGTAACGCCAGCGGTCCACAGTAAAACCCAGGCCTAGCAGTAGCGCCGTGGGGGTGTGACCTCCCCCCCCCCCCCCCCCGTGGCGCGTTTCCCTGTGTGGCGGGGAACAAGAATACGCTCACAGTAAACCCTGCTTATCGTAAGAGGCGACTAAAAGAGACAGGCGAGACCGTGGCCGGTGGCACCCGCGGTCAGGTGGGGAGGGATTCCACTCCCCACCGGAGGTGGCACTCCTCCTTTGCTGGGGGAGGGGGCGCGAGGGGGGGGGCACCGGTAGCGTTCGAAAGAGATCCCGGTGTCCCTCCCCAAAGCGCAGAGGCGTGGAGTTTTAGTGGGTATTCCCCACCTTCTGAGAGGCGAGTCCCACACTACCCCCTCCATTCGAGGGGGCGTGCGTAAACGCATTTCTCCACGGATAAAAAAAAAAGGGGTACCTGTAACAGTTAGATTTTTGTTCTTAAGTTTAATGATCTCTGTCTCTTCTAATTCCGTTCTTGTACGGGCGTTCAACCAGACTTTTCCTTTGTAAAGAAGTTTTTGATACCTTTTACTCTGTTCCAGATTTTTCCTATGTCCCTCTCTCTGGCTATCTCTTCCGTGAGAGAGGTCCATGCTTTCTCTGTTTCTCCTTTGTTTCATTCCTGACCATTTTTTCCTGTTGTGTTCCATGATTATAAAGTCCTCCGTGTTTCCTGTCTTCCATACTTTCTTCGTGCCTTCATTCCATTTTTCCCAAGTTGCGCTGCACTCTTCGTCCCACCAGTACTTTTTATTCTTGTTGTGATTGGGTTTGTTATTCCTGTGAGAATTTCCAAAACTATTCCTTTCGATGTTTCTATTTTTGTTTCTTGTGCGTTCCCTGTTTCTTGCTGCGATTTTATTAAATGTTTCAGTTATTGTCTCTTTCCACAGTGTGTATCTCGCATTTATTTCACGAGTGGCATAGAATTCCTCGATAAACTTACTTTTCTCTGACTCCATGAGTTCTCTGAATATCTTCCAATCGACTTTCTTTTTTAGGCTGTAAAGTCTATTGTTGATTCTTGTATTGGTGCTAGGAACATTAAGACCGAAATCGTAGTCTGAATAGATCTGTAGGTTTAGAACTTGATGATCCGAACCTAGTCATATGTTTGTCTCTGAGTATTTTATGCAACTGGCCAGGTGTAGTCGCGAAATAATTAAATCTATATTAGATTCTGTCATACCTGTCCCGTGTCTGGTTATCGTATCTGTATTTAGTACCGTCAAGTCCCAATTGTCCAACTCTTTTAGGGGTCCGTCCCCTAGGGTGGTCGATGGAGCTAGACCTCCCCAGAACAAGAGGACCCTAGAGCAAAACTCCTTACAATTGCTGGAGACAAGAGTTTTACGAGGTTTCTGAGTACTTGCCTCGATGAACTGTAACAATGGAGAGGGCTTGTCTTTCCATTTTCCTTCCCGGTCGATCTGTGTGGGTTCGTTAGAATAAGAACCCCTGTTGCAACGCGTCCGCGACGAGATTCGAAGCTCCGGTTTGTCTTGAACCAAAGGAGGTCGTAAATTTCCTACACGATTACGTCGACGCCGCGAAATACGTTCGACCCTACGACCGTTTAAGGAGATAGGGTTAATAACTGTGATGAGGGATTATTTTAATGTTTGGATAGGCAATATACTTATTAGGCTTAAAATTATTTACAAGTGTAAGTGTTTGATTAAAGCGCGATATTTCCTCTTCAGAGGCGAAAACTGTTCTCCCCTTTTTCGGAAGGAAAAACGGGACTGTGATTTTTTCATAAGTTGAGAAAAATAGGGGGGACCAGTGTGGTCACTTGATTGGTCATTTCTTGTCCAATCAGCCAAGAGTCCCATCGACATCTACCACTCCGTGCGCCCGAAACGCAGTCCGTGCGGAGTAGGTAGTGTCAATGGGTGGCGGAATTTGAGGCGAAAACGATTTCACCATATGGTGGAATTTCCGCCGAGTTTGGGACCAGAGACGTGACCTGGTCAATGGCCACTGAGTTCTGTTCTCGGGGCCCTCAAACGTTTGGGTTTACGACATGTCTGTCACAGATCCGCCAGCAGTTTGCACTTGGAGACTGTCCTTGTACAAACTGCCGGACACCTATAGATCGTGAAGTCAATCTTACATGTCATTTTTGAAATTTGGTCTTTATGTAAAACTGGTGACCACCCATGGACTTTCGAAGTCCATGGAATAACAAGAAACAAAAGAAAGTTCGGGAAGCAGGAAACTGCGCTACGAAACATCCTCCCCCCGTTGAGAGGGTACCGATCAACTTATAATGTGTGTGTAAAGTGTAATGTTCTCTTATGACTAAGTGTTTACGCTAATGGTTATAATGCCATCTTGGATGATATAATGTAATATTGAACAATAAGAAAATAATGTATATAGATGTTAAAATGTAAAAATATAAAGAAAATACGTAAATGTAAATATAAAAGTGTTAAATCTAAATGTTTGAACCTATCGTGGCTCAGTTTCGTCCTTGGAATCTGGAGCGAGGCCCGCAAATTCGTGGTCATTTTCTTCGGGCTAGTACGGGAGGGGGACCAGTTTCTTCGAACTCCGATCAAGCATGTTCGTGGCCATTTTAATTGTTACGGCACGAACTATACCGTCGGAGCCGGGGTGAACTTCGATCACTCTCCCTAATGCCCATTGCATGGGTGGAATGTTATCCTCCCTTATGAGAACGAGGGAGTCTTTCTTTATTGGATGGCTGCCCTTGATCCATTTGCTGTGCCTGGTCAATTCATTCAAATTCTCCCGATGCCAGCGGTTCTAGAAGTGCTGTTTGACCTTCTGAACATGTTGCTAGCTCGACATGCGGTTGGAAGGAGTGTCCGTGAAATCTCATTCGCGTAGCCTCGTGAGAGAGTCAAAGCAAGGAGATCGTTCGGATCGGCAGATAATGGTGTTAGGGGACGGGAATTCAGAATTGCTTCTATTTTAATTATTAATGTATTAAAATTCTCAAAGGTGAATAATTCGGTACCTGCGAAGCGCTTGAAATGATGTTTAAAAGCTTTTACAGCCGCCTCCCAAAGACCACCAAAGTGTGGTGAATGTGGTGGAATGAAACTCCATTAGATGGACCGGTCCGCGAGATAGGTTTTCACCTTTTGATTGTGCTCGTCGGATCTTATTAGCTCGCGTATTTCTTTTAATTCATTGTTGGCTCCTACGAAATTCGTGCGATTGTCTGAGTGTAGACGTCTACAAAATCCTCGCCGAGCTATGAATCGTCGAAGCGCTGCAATAAAGGCTTTGGTAGTCAGGTCGCTGACGAGTTCTAAATGAACGGCCTTGACCGCAAGGCACACGAAGACCGCAACATAAACCTTGACACGCGCCCGATTCCGAAGTTTTCGCTCCTTTATGTAGAATGGGCCACAGTAGTCAACTCCAGTGTTGGTGAATGACCGAGACTCAGTAACCCTGGCTTCGGGCAGGTTACCCATTATGTAATTGACCGGTGGTGGTTGAGCTCGGAGACAGCGGGTGGAAGATTTTATGGCTTTCCATACCTGACTTCGGCCGTCTATGGGCCAATATCGGCGCCTGTCAGTGTACAATGTATTTTGGACACCGGTATGTAATTGAGCTCGGTGCACGGTTTCTATGATGAGTAGGGTGGCGCGTGCTTTCGGCAAAATGCTCGGGTGGCGTTGGGAAAACGGCATTAAAGAATGTTGCAATCTTCCACCGACTCGTAATATGCCGTCCTTATCTATAAATGGGTTAAGACGCTGTAGTTTTCCACCTACGTCTGTCTTATTTTTGGCAAGATATTTCAGTTCCTTTGCAAAGCGTAAACCTTGCAATTGTTTAATGAGGATGTCATGAGCCATTCTGATTTCCGACACCGTTAGACTACCCCTTTCAATCTTTATTGTTTTCCAGCGTAGACAACGTCCGATGATTCGTTGCATCAACCCCCAAGAAGAATGCTTGTCGAAGAAGCTCGTGTCAACCGATGTGGTTATCAAACACGTTGCATTTTTTATATCCGGAATGGTGTTGAATTCTTCAATCTCACAGGTCGGCCAATAAGATGTGTCCTTCGTGAGCCACTCTGGGCCGTGTTGCCAGATAGATGGTCGGAAGAATTCCTCAGGAGTTTGACCGCGTGAGATGAGATCTGCGGGATTATCATGTGTGGAAACATGTCGCCAATTCGCGACATTGGTTTTAGTCTGAATTTCAGATACTCTGTTTGCCACGAATGTCTTCAATTGGTGTGGCGACGTTTGTAGCCAATTGAGCACAATCGTGGAATGGGTCCATAAGGTGGTGTTGTGGATTTCCACATGTAATCCCTTTTTGGCTGTAGTAATTAGCGATGTGAGGAGGAGAACTCCACATTATTCGAGTCACGGTATGGATTGCGCTTTCACCGGTGCCACCCTGGATTTGGCAAGGAGTAGCTCTACGTTGGTATGACCGTTCGCATTTATCGAACGGGATAAGACCAGGTCCATAGGCTCTTCCACTGGCATCGCAAAAGCCATGCAATTCTATTACTGTTGGCGATTCTATCATGGTATTTCTACTAAAGATGATATTGTTTAAGAGTGGTAATTGTTTATAATACCAATACCATTCCGCGTGGATGCTCATGGGCAGGGATTCGTCCTAGTCTATTTCAATAGACCAGATTTTCTGCAGCAGAATTTTCGGGATTATGATGACGGGGCCAAGAAGACCTAACGGGTCGTAAATCTTGGCGATTTCCGAGGTGATGAATGTGTAGTTACGTGCGTAGTCGTGGAAAGTCTTTTGACCCCGTATGAAATTGCATCTGTTGAGGAATTCCATACGATTCCTAATGTTTTTAAGGTCGAAGACTGGCCAAGATGGAGCTTTCTATTAAAGGTAGATTCCGGTAAACCTTACAACAATGCTTTGTGATTGGCCGCCCATTGTCGAATATTCAGTCCAGCCGATCTTAATAAACGTGTTAGATCTTTCCTTAATGAAAGCGCTTCCTTAATAGTTGATGCTCTGATGAGCGCATCATCCACGTAAAAGTCGCGGTGTAAGATCTGTGCGGCGTGAGAGAAACGATGACCCTCGTCTTGACCGAGCTGGGTGAAACAGCGTATCACTAAACATGGGGCTGCTGATAATCCGAACGTTACTGTTTTTAATTGGTATGAACGAACTTCATTGGTGTTGTCACGCCACAGTATTATTTGATATTTTCTGTCTTCGTTACGGACGAGAAACTACCGATACATTTTTAACCGACTTCGAAAAGGAGGAGGTTACTCAATTCGACATGTATATTTTTTTTCTTTTTTTTTTATGTCTTTTATGAAACCTCTTGCATCTTGTCGAATATTACTTCCAGTTGGTCGCGTAAAAGAAACATTTTCTGATCCGTCATTTTTGACCCGTTTTTTTTTTAAACAGAAAAATTTTGTCTTGCTTCTTACTCCGAGACGGATGGACCAATCAGATTGAAACTTCTTGCATCTGGAAGAGCATTTTCCATTTGGTCCCATAACAAAACATTTGTCCTTATTTTGTTTTTTACCACTTTATATCACTTTTTATCGCAAAAGCGTACTATTTCACGTATGTTTGGCCTGAAATCGATGAAATCCCTTACATTTTGCTGCCGTACATGAAAAATTTGTGAATTTTTCATATTGTTTATAACTATTGTTATTGCAAAATTCCTATTTTTTTTCCTTGGTTCATTAATTAATTCCGATACCGATCCCAATTAATTCCATATTTGTAAAAACTTCCACCATTTCTGATAATCTCATTTGCAACTATACAGGGTGTCCCAAAAATGTTGAATGTCCTTGAATGGAGTGTTTCGGGGGGTGATTTGAAACAATTTTTTCATAGCGAAAATGTTGTTCGAGGCTTCGTTAAGGAGATATTGACAGAAACCCCCGGCGTTCCTCCGGCATACTCGCGCTTTGATTGGTCGTGAGTTTCTGTTTCTGGAATATCCCCTTAACGAAGCCTCGAACACCATTTTCGCTAAGGAAAAATTGTTTCAAATCACAACCCCACCCGCCCCGGAACCGCCCCTTTCAAGGACTTCAATCGTTTTTGGGTCATCCTGTATATTGTTCATAACTATTGTTATTGCGTGAAACCTATTGGTTATAGATTGCCACTAAAAAGAGTGAAATAAAATAAGTTTTTGGAAAAAAAAATTTAACCGACTTCGCAAAAGGTGCAATGAAAAGTATGAAATAATTTCTAGGTAATTTATATAAATACGCACCAGGTTTAGATAAAAGTATGGGAAAATGCAGTGAAAAGTATGAAATAATTTCTATTTGAACTCCATTATTATTCACCATCGTTTGATGAATTTGGTTAAATTATTAAATACATCATATTAAATGCAATGCAACTTTTTCGGAGGCGGCGCTTAATGTAAAATTTTTAACTTCGACTTGGGTAAGTTTTCAGTTAGGGGCGGCAATATTGAATAGTGTTAATGTATATGATCTGTAAAACGGATATAATGATAGCAATAATTACAGTTCGTATTTTTTGTTCCTTCGACAGATAGTTAAACCAAATTTGGTATTTTTGACTGTAGGTAGTTGTTCGGTATCTTTGTTCGAACAGAATTTTGCCAAGTTGACAGAATTAACGTAAGATATTTCCCGGTTCGCAGACGAAGCAAATACCGATGTATAAAGGAAACAAAGGTTTTTATGTGAAACTGGTGAATCACAAGAAAGTCAAGAAGTCTCGCAGTTCGAAACAGACGAAGCACGGAGCTTCGATAACGATTACGTGACGTATGTCAGCAGTGACGCTCTATGTATTCCCATCTTCGGAGAACAATTTGGACGCCAAAATTACCAGGCGTTTACGTCTCTCCGCACCACGTTGCTCTCCGTGGTGGCCAACATTGTCAGACAGACAGAAGAGGGAGAGACAGGCGAATCGTGTTGACGTATAACGATCTTTTTGGAATCCAGACAGTCCTCGATAATTGGCTAGAACCGTAATTTTCCATTATGCGCTGCCTCCGAAAAAGTTGCATTGCATTTAATATGATGTATTTAATAATTTAACCAAATTCATCAAACGATGGTGAATAATAATGGAATTCGAATAGAAATTATTTCATACTTTTCACTGCATTTTCGCATACTTTTATCTAGAGCTAGTGCGTATTCATATACATTAACTAGAAATTATTTCATACTTTTCACTGCATTTTCCCATACTTTTAAGCAATTATATCTAGAGCTAGTGCGTATTTATATAAATTGACTGTAAATTATTTCATACTTTTCACTGCACCTTTTTCGAAGTCGGTTAAATTTTTTTTCCAAAAAATTATTTTATTTCGATATCCCCAGTGATAACGTAGCGGTGGATACGAAAACGTAATAAAATGTACAGTAGATCTTCCTGTATTTTGGGCCCTGTATATAAAATGTCGTTCAGAGATATTCCGGTGTTTGTTGACGCGGAACCGTCGAAGACCACTCGGAGTTTCGTTGACTCGCTCGTGATTTTCGTAACGCCATGATGAGGCAGGTAATATTCCTTTTTGGAAGTCCTTTTTGGAAGAAAAGTAAAAACCAACATAGATCATAGAATTATTACCGTTATCGAACAGGAAGCGATACAAGTATACAACGAAAATCGCGATGATCTAAGAGTTTTGGCGAAAGAAAATTTATTGAAGGTACAGGAGGAAAATAAGCGACAATATGATAAAAACTGTAAACCAGCAAAACAATACGAAGAGGGCGATTTAGTATTTATCAAAAGAACGCAATTCGGACCTAAACTTAAGATTAAACAGAAATATTTAGGACCATACAAAGTAACTAGAGTTAAGCGAAATGATCGGTATGAGGTAGCACAAACGAGTGATGGTAAAGGACCTATGATGACTAGTACCGCCGTAGATTACATGAAGCCATTTGATTGTAATACAGAAATTAGCGACGTGACTTCGGAGACCGAAGATAATGCAGAAAAGGCCGAGTGAGGGAATGTTATGCGTAGATGCATGCGGCGTAGCGCAGGCGAGTAGTGCATGCGAGAGTGCGTGTGTGTGAGAGGACGACAAAGGGACGCGATGGGCAGTCGTTAATGGGAATCGAAACCTCACGCGGCGTGATGGGAAAAGAATTGACATTTATTCACCATATTCATTATTATTATTATTGTTAATAAATAGTTTTAGAGTACGAACCGTCTTTTTCGGCACCCTCCCAACCACATCCTACATTTATACATGGCAGGTATAAACAGGGAGGTTAATGGGACCAACACCAAGATCATACAATACGCCGACGACATCGCTCTTTTATCCAGAGGTAAAAAGATAACTGAAACCCAGACAAACCTGGAAGAAGGACTCCGCAAGGTGATAAGATATCTAGAAAAGGTACGTCTCAAAATATCGGAGGAAAAAACAAAAGTCTTATTCTTTGGTGAGCAGCCCGAAACACCTAGGATAGAAATTAATAACGATAACTGTTTGAATATCCGAATGCGTGGCAAGAGGCTCTCGTAAAGAGAGATCCGCTTCTGCCGTGTCGTCAATCGATCAATGAGTGATCGATCGATTTACTGACCACGCGCATTCCCACCAGCTCCCGTTTTTCGACAACCTGCGCTCGTTTCCGATTCCTTTCTTCCTGCTTCTTCTTCTCCGAATCGCCACGCGAGTACCACGTGCGAATTCTAAGAAGCGATTACCGTAACGCGAGTTTGTGCGTACCGAGATTATTCTCAACCAAATTGGTTAATCACCCAAGACTATATTTCACGTTTTAATTCACCGCATTAGCTGATTTGCAATTACCGCGAAAAGTTTCCCCAAGTCAGCCAATAAATACGCAATTTCACGGATTTGCCGATGCATCCACCAAGGCCTATGCCGCCGTAGTTTATCAACGCGATACAGTTTCGGATGGTAGAATTTCGGTGAACCTCATCACCGCGAAATCCAGAGTTGCACCATTGAAAACCGTCACAGTTCTAAGGCTTAAATTGTGCGCCGCTTTGCTACTTACAAAATTGATGAATTTTAAAAAAAATTCATTTCCAACCCAGGAGATCGATTGTTATTGCTGGACCGACTCAAGCATAACCTTGCAGTGGTTGTTACAGCCTCCGTTCCGCTGGAAAACTTTCGTTGCCAATCGAGTAGCGAAAGTACAGCAATTACTACCAGACATTGCATGGCGTTATGTGCCAACTCGTGACAACCCTGCAGATTGCGCTTCTCGCGGTCTCTATCCCTCCAACTTAGCAACCACACTTTGTGGTGACACGCTCCGTCATGGTTGTCTGCTTCTTCGGATTCTTGGCCAGCCTCGTTTCAAGGCGTCATTGACGATTCGTTAGAAGAAAGAAATCAAGAATTAATTTGCGCACTCGCAGTCCAGGAAACATGGCAACTAATGACGCGGTTTTCCTCGTTGCCAAAATTACAAAGAGTCATCGCATATTTATATCGTTTCCTCGATAAAACCAAACGAAAATTTTTACAAAGCACTCACCTCGATCCAACCGTTTCAAATCCCATGACGTTGCGACCTTGTGAAGTGGAGCGAGCGAAACTTCTTTGGCAGCGATACATGCAAGCTGAATCATTTCCCCATGAACTCCAACTTCTTAAGGCCTCCAAACCGATTCCCAAGACAAGCCCAATCAGTGCTTTGGTACCATTCCTGGACTCTGAAGGACTTATCCGAGCTCGAGGTCGTCTGGTGAACTCCCCAAAAGCTGAAAAGGCAAAAACTCCCATAATTTTGCGCTTTCACCCATTATCTAGACTAATAATAATGAATACTCACTTGCAAAGTTTGCACGCTGGACCATTATTAACTCTTGCCAAACTGAAAACCGAGTTCTGAATACTCAGAGCCAG
>NW_026533140.1:50526-63157 GCF_026283585.1 Hylaeus volcanicus | reverse complement strand
AGAGGGAGTGGGGGGTTCGCAGAGAAGGAAAAGCGACTCCTTGGGAGTGCCAGTTGAGTTTCAGTTTGTTGATCGGCCGGTCCCGCACGAGGAGCGGTGCAACTCGCTTTCCGACATTTCTAATATAAATATATATTTCTTGTTTTCGAGTTTTAGTTTAAGTTTTGAGCGGAAATATATTTTTTACGCCATTTGTTGTTGCAGGTATTTCACCGCTTTTCTCCTTGCGTGAACAGTAAGGAAAGCAACGTCGTTGTAATCCATTAGATTTAGTTAAGTAATTGTAACGCGTTTAGAATAAGAACTTACCGTTGAACAAATCACGCACGTGAACATGATGATTGCCGATCTAACCACACTTCACTCAGATGCACGCGCGCCACGTCATCGCGACGCGCTCCCTCTACACCAATTGAAGAGGGCGCATTTATTTGAATGTAACCATTCAATGGGGGCCGGGATGTTTGAATATCCGAATGCGTGGCAAGGGGCTCTCGTAAAGAGAGATCCGCTTCTGCCGTGTCGTCAATCGATCAATGAGTGATCGATCGATTTACTGACCACGCGCATTCCCACCAGCTCCCGTTTTTCGGCAACCTGCGCTCGTTTCCGATTCCATTCTTTCTGCTTCTTCTTCTCCGAATCGCCACGCGAGTACCACGTGCGAATTCTAAGAAGCGATTACCGTAACGCGAGTTTGTGCGTACCGAGATTATTCTCAACCAAATTGATTAATCACCCAAGACTATAATTCTGTGATTTTTTAAAATTTTGTTTATTAATTAGTAACGTATAAATTTAAGTTTAAGTTACGTTTACGAACATTAAATTCCGTTTGTTACAACGAAACATTCAGTGCTACGATTATTTCGTTTACCCCAACTGCCCTTCCCGACAGATCTTCTTCAGACAAGAAGAACCACTCTAAATTTTACATTTTTTAATCCGAATTCCAAACAATAACATATACACAGAAATAGAAATAAGTAACTCAGGCAAATTTTTAGGACTGCATATAGACAACAGACTGGACTTTAAATCTCAATTTGAAGAAGTTAGCCTAAAGGTACAAAAGAGATTAAACATAATGAGATATATGTGCCATGGAAATAAAGGTATCAAACAAGGATACGCCCTGATGTTGGCTAGAGCACTTATATCTTCGGTAATTGAATACGGCGTCACAATTTACTTGAACGACAAGAGACAAGAACAAATGCTCGAAAGAATTAGAAAGCAGGAAACGGCAGCCCTTAGGGCAGCTATGGGATATAGGATGACAACCTATACCCTTTGAATGTAATCTACGTGGAAACAGGCTAGATAGGTATCAAAAACAGGGCAAAATTATTGGCAAATAGGTATTGGATCAAGCAATGGGAAAGAGGTAAGAAAAACGCTCGATCCAACGCTAGCGTTGTTTGAGGAAATCAAGGCAAAGAATCCGTATCTCTGTAGGAAAAGCAGAGGACAAGGGGTAAACATCGCCCCCAACCTATCGGAAAAGGCTTTTTATGAAACATGGGGAAGTAGAAACGAAATATTCAACAGAGACCCGACAAAGGAAAGCGAAGATCAGTGGGACTACGTAAAGAAGAATTACAATAGGACAAATTAAAAATTTGACACCGAAATAGGCAGGTTAGTTGAAGAAGGCAGATTACCAATAAATAGCATCAAAGAGGTGTTCAAGGAGAAGTATAAGGCAAAGGAAAATAACAACATTTTTATCTACACAGATGGGAGTAAGATGCCCAACAAGGAGGCCAACGGAGTTGGCATGGTAATGAAAAAAGACAAGGAATTAACGAGCAAAGGAATATCCATAAGTGGTAAGTTCACGATACTTACCACGGAAATGATAGATATCGACTGGGGAAATGATAGGAATCAATAGGGCCATCGACTGGAGTACCGAAAGTAATAATAACGAGAACCTTTTTATATTAACCGACTCGATGTCTTCTATAACAGCCATTGAGAACTTGATGGAAAACACCAAGAGTGTAACAGAGAACCCATGGGTACTGGACACGTGGAAAAAGTTAAGAAATATGGACAATGTAAAAACGATCATAGGATGGATCCCTGGACACAGAGGTATAACCGGTAACAAATTGGCGGACGACCAAGCCAAAGAACAAACAAAGACCAGCCTAACAAAGAACTTAAGATACCAGCTAAGGAAATAATGGTAGAAATCAAACAAAAATTTTGAAACAAATTCAAAGAGAAGATGGTAGAAATAGGGGAAATAAAAAGTAGGAAATTTTTTGAACAAATTGGACCGGATATAAACAGGAAAAACTTTAAGCCTTGGTTTCACAAATTTAGACACAACCTTGACAGGGAAACCGTCAGGGTGATCTTACGAATAAGAAGCAACCATTATAATCTGAAAGAATCCCTAGCAAGGAAAGGCATTATAAGGGACCCCGAGTGCGATTGTGGTCAAGGGTCCGAAGACATAGACCATGTCATATTTGAGTGCACCCTATATAATTGGGAAAGAGATTACATACATCAGAAGCTAAGAAAGTGTAGGAGAGCTAACGTTAAAACGTTAGAACAAAGCGACGGTCGTTGCTCTCTTTCGATAGGAACGTTTCGCGAACCGTGTTTAGGCGCTGTCGATGAAAAAGCGTTGTCGAAATCGGCAGAGGTGACCGAGGCAATGTACGGTGCCTAAACACAACAAAGAGGACAATGACCGAGAGTGCGAGTGTGAGAGAGTGAGAACGACAGAGTGGGTGAGAAAGAATGTAAGGTGCGATAACCGCGGTATATCTGTGTGTGAGAATGTATGTAATTAGCTGATCCATATAAATACAGGATCGAGCAAGAGACGAACAGAACAAAAGGTTAAAGAGTAAAAGAACGAAAGAGTTAAAGAGTGAAAGAGTAATAAGATTTAAAGAATTAAAGCGCGTATAGATTAAGTTATTAGTGTTGTAGCTGAATAAACTAATAAACCAATAAAACCACCGTCGCTTAAATTAATCCTACAAAAGGAAATCCTAAAGGTCGGAGAATCAACATACGGCCTCATAAGAATGAACAAAATAAAAATATATAAGGTTATATATAGAGATGAATTAAATATAAAATTCACAAAAGAAAAATATATTCCGTTCGAGATAGAATTTATAAAATTTGATATATTAGATTGCGACGACACCGTCCTGTTTCCAATAGCATGTTTGCGAATCGGCTTTCAAATGACGCGCCAGGAGGCTGCCGGCGTCCCATCGATCAGTCATCGATCGACAGCGGCCGCTTTTGTCCAGCAGACAAGATTTCGGCCGAGTTTCGGAACGCGCAACGGCCGCGTGCTCGCGCCACGTGCGCTGAGCCGCCATTGTGAATCTAGCATTCAACGCCAACATATCGCTCATAGCATTTTTACATATTTCGCTCTGTCTATCTCAAGTGCAGCTCAAATTGTTTGATAAGCTCACCCCGGAGTGCGTTAAGGTGAAAGTTCAGCTCTGTAAAGAATCTACTCATCGACCACCGGCGGAAGAATTTACATATTAACTGCGCCAGGCGGTGGAGCCAGCTCAGAAGACCACAGAACAGCGTTCTTCATCAACCGTCAGCTCACGCATCGATAGTACGACTCATTGTTGACAGGTAGCTCTTAAGCCATCTCATTAACACCTCGATTTGACTTATTTTATGAATAGATGAGAATAAACGTTTTTATACTACAACCAAGACCGAGAGCATTCATTTCTGCAATCCGCGCGAACCCAACACCAGTTCGCGAACACATTTTGCTATAGAAACACGAGAAACCACTTTAGTAGAAGGGACTGGGCAAACCTTTTCTCTGACATTGAAATTACAGATGACACTTTCATAATAGGCGACTTAAATGCTAAAAACACGTACTGGAATTCCACGAATACTGATCAATCGGGAAATTCGTTAGAAAAAGAAATGGACACCTGGGACCTGATAGTACATAACACGGACACGACGACTAGACATGGGACAGGTACAACTGAATCAAATATTGACTTAATTATTTCACGCCCTAATTTAGCCAGCTGCATTAAATACTCGGAAACCAATATATGTTTAGGTTCAGATCATCAAATCTTAAATTTACAAATATACTCTAACAAAGACTTCGGATTAAATTCAAGGTACAAAGTCAACAAAATTAACAACAGATTATACAACCAAAGAAAAGGAATGGATTGGATAGAGTTCAGAGAACGTCTCGAATCAAGAAAAAGTAAGTTTATCCAGGATTTTCAAGTAACAAATGACATTACCGAAAAATACAATATATGGAAACAGTGTATAATAGAAACCTTTAATAATATAGATGAAGGGCACAAGAAGCGATCAAATATCAAAAGAAGCAAGGGAATAAGGACTCGGTTACAAAATCGTCCAAACAACAAAAAACCTAATCACAATAAGAATAAAAAATCCTAGTGGGATGAGGAATGCAAAGAAGCATGGGAGAGCTGGAAGAAAAGTATGAAAAACGTTTGGAAGACAGGAAACATAGAGGATTTTATAATTATGGAACACAATAGGAAAAAATGGACTGAACTAAAACAACACAAGAATGAAAAGGCATGGACCTCGTTAACAGAAGAAATAGCCAAGGAGAAAGATATAGGGAAAATTTGGAACAAAGCTAAAGGTATTAAAAATTTCTTTATAAAGGAAAATTCAGCATTAAACCCACGAAGGAGGACGGAATTAGAAAAGGCTGAAATTATCAAGCTAAAAAACAAAAATACAACTGTTGCAGGTATCACATGCGAAAATAACTCGACAGGTAACATAGACATGAATTCTCTATACTATAGTTGGGAAAAGGACATAGAAAATTACGAAATCATCATGACAATAAACAACTCAAGGAATAAAACGTCAGCTTCAGGGGATGACAGAATAGACTACAAAACGATGAGCGAATTACCTTCGTACTTAAAAGAAGCCTATTGCGAAATTGTCAAAGAGAGCTGGAAAAATACAATAATCCCGAACGACTGGAAGATAGGAAGACTCTGTTTTATCGACAAGCCAGGTAACGCTACAATAAGACCGATTACCCTGACCTCCTGTCCGGAAAAAATTATGGAGAAATTAATAAATAACAGGTTAACATTGTGGGCGGAAGAGTACAAAATAATAGAAGAAACGCAGGCTGGATTCAGGAGAAAACGATCTACCATCGACAACTTGAACCAGGTGGTGTCTCAAGTGAAACAGAATGCAAGGGAAAATCTAAAATCTGCTACAGCATTCATTGACATAAAAGGAGCCTACGACAACGTAAATTTCGACATTCTATTGGAAATTCTTAAAAAGAATGGCTGTCCTGTTAGAATATGGAACTGGATAAAGGTATGGCTAGAGGATCGTATGGTTAGAATAAAATCTACACAAGGGATAGAAAATATAATTCCTTGGAGGATCGGGGTCCTACAGGGATCGATTATTAGCCCGATTTTATTTAACATGTACATTACAGGGATAAACGAAAAAATAAATATAGAAGAGGTAAAATTCGTCAAATATGCAGATGACATTGCAATAATCACTCAAGGAAAGAACATAGACCAAACCTCAATAAGGATAAAAGAGGGAATATCACAATTTCGAGACTTTTTAAAGGAAAGGAAGTTAGAACTCTCGATAGAAAAAACAAAAACACTATTCTTTAGCAACATCCAAGTGAAAACAATATCATGGTAAGGTTAAATGATCAAATAGTCCCTATTGAAATAGCTCATCATGCAAAATTCTTAGGTGTAACTATTGACTATAAATTAAACTTCAATTTACAATATCAGGGCGTAATCAGGAAAGTCAGGAAAAGACTAGACATTATCAACTACTTATGTCATGGAGAGAAAGGCATCAAACAAAATTACATCAGTGATGGAATATGGGGTTTCCATATACATGAATGCGACAAAACAACAAATCCTACAAGAGGAACTAAGGAAATTAGAATCGAAAGCCATCAGAACTGCGATGGGATACAGAATATCCATTCCACTAAACGTGATGTACCCAGAGGCTGGATGGATTGGCCACAGAGAAAGAGTAACATTTCTCTCGTGCAAATACTGGATTAATCAGATGGAAAAAGGTATAATGCAGAATCCTACATTAAAATTATTCAATGAAATTAATAATAAATCAGGTTTCTCCCAAGAAGGTGTAAGAAGAGGGAATGTAAATATCGCCAATAACCTATCGGAGGAGGCATTCAAAACTACAACAAAATACAAGGACATTATTCTCGAAAGAGATTTAACAAGAGAGAGATTTGAATATTGGAAGTGGATCTTCTACATAGAACAATCACAGACAGAAAACAGAGGAATGATACTAGACACAAACATAGGTAGAATAATAGAGAATAAACAGATACCAATAACAAGAACGGTGGAATTTTTCAAATTTACGCACAATATAACAGACAATACCATTGTATTTTTCACAGATGGAAGCAAAATTCCGGAACGTATGTCAAATGGAATAGGAACTATTTTAATAAACAACGATACAACTGTAACAGAAGGAATAGCAATAAGCAATTTATTTATGATTTCTCGTAAAAAGTTTCTCAACAACCAAGAATACACGAACTGTCTTATACTCACCGACTCTATGTCAGCCATAGAAGCGTTAAAGAGCATCAACACAAAATATAGAGAATCCAGAGACAACCAATGGATCCTTGACACTTGGAAACTAGGAAAAATAGAAAGGGGAAAGGAAGATAATCATCGGATGGATACCAGGACACACAGGAATACATGGCAACGAGTTAGCAGATCAAGAAGCGAAATCACAAACGATGAGAGTTCCTGATTCAAAGTGCCAGCCAAGGAGATAATCACAGAATTAAAACAATCGTTTTGGAACAAATTTAAAGAGAAAATGACAGATTTAGGAAGAGAGAAATGAGCTCTATTCATGAATGGAATAGGAATGGATTATAAGAGATCCAGGTATATACCATGGTTTCAGAAATTCAAGAACTGTTTGAACAGGGACACCATAAGAACAATATCCAGAATTAGATGCATTCATTACAACTTGAAGGTCTCTCTGGCGAAGAAAAATATTATCGAAGATCCCATGTGTGATTGCGGTCAGGAAGAGGAAAATATAGACCACGTTATATTTGACTGCGGATTGTATAACCTAGAAAGAACGATGATCTGGGATAAATTAGGCCCGGACATAGCTCAAGTGGGCAAATCCACCATAGCCCTTAAAAAACTAAACAAACGTAGAATCTTTAAGACGATAGACCAATTTCTGAAACTTATCAGGAAAAAGTTATAACCAACGAGACTGAAACAGGTACAAACCAAAAGACTGAACGGAACTAGACGCTAGGATAACGATAAGCAAAACAAATAACGTAATGATAAAGGCAATAATATAATTTGATATTAGATTCTCAAAGAAACCTCGAGTATAGATTAGTCATGTATTAACAGGGTAAAATATATGAAATAAGGAATGAGAAAAATAGACAATAACTTATAAATACTAGGCATGAAAGTACGTAAAAAGAATGAGAGACGACTATAGACATAAGAATCACATAGTAGTGAAACAAGGGCTGTAACACCTTATCATTTTAATAAAGACAGAATTACAGAATAACAAACGATCTCGAGTATCAGTGGCGAGTGGCGAGTATGGCGCCGGCGGGTTGAGTTGGGAAGCGAATAGGAGAGTGGTTTTGAGTCGAAAAACGTGGTAAATAGGTCCGGACACAGGAAGAAAGTGTATCGCCTCGTAGTGGTAGGTGCGTGTGCGCGCAACAGCAGAAAAGGAAAGCGCAAGTGCAGGAAGAGTGGAAAACCAGTTTTTCTCCCAGGGAAGGGGCTGCTCTTTCCGGGGGGATAGTGGTGGGGGAGCCCTGGGGAAGGAGCATAAATAGAAAAAACATGGCGGGTATAGGGAATAAAAAACTCCCTAGGCTGATAAATATGAGAGTGGAGGAAATTATAGGAAGATTTGACAGTGGAACTCTAAAGAAACGTAAGGTGGCGAACAGATCACCGGATGTGACTGAGAGCGAGGAAGAATGAGCGGAAGTACAGAGAAGGGGAAGAATAGAACAAAGTAACAGAACACACGAAGAAGCGAGGCATAAGCACGAGGTCAGAACAAGAAAACCGAAGAACTACGTTGAAAGAGAAAAAGTGAGAAGTAAAGAAAGCATAGGGAAAAGGTCTACAGAAAAGGAAGAAACTGGAAAAAACAGTAATTATAATACCAACAGTTACGAAAGGGATAAAGGATATAAAGACGCACGTGATAAAGCGGTAATAACAAAGAGTACAGGTAAGAGTAGCAAACTAATGGAACTTTATAGAATCAACCAAGATGAGGAAGAAGTAAATATCAGACAAGCTGACTATCTCAAATTTTGTGAATGTATAATTGACTTCAAGGAAGCGTCAAAAATTAAAAAAGTAAACTACATAAGAATATTTAAAAACGTAAGCACATTTAGTTCACAGATTGAATCGATAAGAATGATTACATATAGAGGAGCAGAGATAAAGTTCAAAGATCCGTATCAGGGCAAGACAATAGTAAAGGAGTTACAAAATAGGAATAAAGACAACATAGAAATCCAGATCCCATCCAGGGCGGAGGAAAGATGGGGTGTAACGAGGGAATGGGAGTTTTCGCCAGCCGAACTTCTCCAAGACGCAGAGGAGAGACAGGGAATAATTTCAGCCGAAAGGCTAAAAAAACGTGTTAAAATAGAAAAAGGAACGGACTATAAGGAGACAGGTTTGATTTTATTAAAATTTGCAGGAGACTCGCTCCCAACGAGAATAAGTATATATGACGGGGTCATAAGTTTAAATATAACCCCATATATCAAGGCGATTAAACAGTGCTTTAATTGCCTGCAGTACGGACATTTTAAACAAAAATGCAGAAGAGATGTTAAAATGTGCTTTATATGTGGTGACACTTACCACGGTAACTGTGACAGGAAGCCACAATGCGTGAATTGCGGGGGCGAACATGGAGCACTCAGCAGAAACTGTATACATTGGGCGCTGGAATCAGCCACTAACAAGATACACCGTTAGAACCTTTCGATAAAGTATTCTTGGATACAGTCGGACCCTTACCTAACACACCTAGCGGCAATAGACACATCCTTACGATGCAGGACAATCTGACAAAATACTGCATTGCCGTACCCATTCCCGATATAAAAGCTGAGACCGTTGCACATGCTCTTGTGACGAATTTGATACTACAATACGGATCCCCACGAGTCATCTTAACAGATAAAGCAACCAGTTTTATCAATAGACTAATTAAGAATCTGGCAAAAACCTTCAAAATTGAACACGTAACTACTTCCGGTTATCGACCCCAAACGAATGGTTCCCTGGAACGCAGCCACATAGTTTTAACCGAATATATTAGTCACTACCTAGGCGAATTTGACGATTGGGACCAAATAGTACCGTTTGCAATGTTTTCATATAACACCTCCGTTCACGAAGCCACCAATCTCACACCGTACGAGTTAGTATTTGGCAAAACTGCTCGTTGGCCCACCTCATTCCCTTTCGAAGAGAAATTGGAAACTTACAGTTCATATCTGCAAAATTTAATAACTCGTCTATCCGAAATGCAAACTAACGCCGGTAAAAAGTTGATCGAAGCAAAGGAAAAATCAAAATCGTATTATGATCGTAAAGCCAACCCCTTCCCCGGAAAAATAGGAGACATGGCACGCGTTTTAGTCGAACCAAGAAAAGGTAAATTCGATAGGAGATACCATGGCCCATACAAAATTGTTGGAGTTCTGGATAAGAACAATATTGTTTTAGAAAATAACGACGGAAAATGGTTCACCAAATATGTAGATAAACTGCAATTGGTATACAATTAGGAATCATTGGACAAACCATACAACGGACATACAGGCACGCGCATACACACAGGCACGCACCATGTACACCCAGTATTTACCGTTTTGGATTGCACTTTCGACCCAATGGAACTTGGCTAAATTTGAAGAACCTTACCAAATAACGAATTTCGATAAAGGCACGGGACTTTATTTCGAGAAGACCCACGACATTAGGTTTAAAAGAGCTGGTTGGCGCGTAACAATATTTCTAGAATTGAACCTATTGGAAAAACAGTTGCCAACAGGCATACCGATTCGTGACTTATATACACAATGCACGAAACACGCAGCCAAGCACGAATGTAATGCGATTTTACGAGTACATATGGTACTACACAAAATTCAGGAAGCGATGTCACTGTACTCCGAAATACAAGATTTAACATCGGAAATAGCGCCAAAACCCGCAAAAGACTCTTTGAAAACAGTACCTATGCGCAGAAGCGCACCTTTTGGATTCATAGGATCAATTAGCAAGACGTTGTTTGGTACCCTGGACACGGATGACGCAGAATACTTTAACTCAGAAGTAGATAAACCATACCGCGATCAAAGGGAAATGACCAAATTGATTAAGAATCAAACACATATAGTTAGACGCAGCTTACATAAGATACACAAAGCAATAGCGGAGAACAACCTAGCTATTGTAAGAACATTAAACAAAACAAAAGAAATAGCCAATAGACTAGACCGGGTCGAACATGTTGAAGAAATACTACGTTACACTTTGGAATTAACAAATTAAGCGAACTCTCTCGAGTTGGGATTGAGTCAAATAATAAAAACCGAACAAAATTTTATCGCTGCAATAAACGCAGCAAGAGAGGGTAAATTTCACCATACCTTACTTGATAGACATAGTTTGAAAACCATTTTAGATGAAATTCAGACCTCAGAAACCAAATTCGAAGTCCCGATTCCGCGTGCTCATAGAAGAATAGAAGAAATTTCCAAAATTGCTCGTGTAGATTATGGATATTACAACCGAAGAGTTCTGTTTACCCTTCATGTACCACTTGTAGACTCTAAAACATTCCAACTGTATCAAGTACACTCTTGGGCTATCCCTCAAAATTCAAATATTTCAGCTCGAATAGTTCCAACCGAACCTTATTTGGGAATATCAGCGCTCCATAATTCATATTTTACCGACAAACAGTCTTTTCTAGAGTCTTGTACTAAAACAGCGTATTGCTACTTATGTCCTACCGACGTACCATTAATCGAAGTCTCTACGTCAAAATCCTGCGAAATAGAACTCTTATTACGACCGAATAAAGAGATCTTTCCGACCTGCGACACACGCGTCACCCGCCATTAAAATCCACATTAGATCAAGCTGAAGACAACGGGATCATGGCTCTACTCCACCAATAGTCCGGAATTACTGCAAATCATCTGCGAAAATCTACCGGCGAAATTCATCACCATCCACGGGTCAAGCATCCTGAATTTCGACCCGAGTTGCATCGTTAAAACCCGACACACAACCCTGTATGGAATCAGGATATTCAAAAGTTCGCAGCAGCTCGAGTACAATCCCAGTTTTCTACTGAACCTTTCGGAAATCTTGCCCAAATTAGAACTACATAAAGTTTTGGAACCCGTTGACGATATCGGTTACCCCAAATTCATGGACCAAATTCAGGATAGCGAAGGAATACCTCTCAAAGAAATAGAGGAAAAATTGGAAACCCTAGGAAACCATGAACGAGATAAACGCCACCAATCCAGATTGACTTACGGAACAATAAGCATTCAAACGATCAACATTCTGGGATTGTTCCTATATTACTTCCGTGCCTAGCTGTCGAAAGCCTCCGGAACCCTCCTCAACAGACGCAGGCAGCGCAAACGCCTCAACGTTGCCAAAACCCAGAGAGCTGACGAATACGAAATGCAACCTCATCAACCGATTAGCAAACCAATCAGACGATCCAGATCTTACGAACTTGTCAGAACTACCGCATCGACCACCCCAAAGAGAGCTGAAACATTCCGAGCCGCTCTGCCCATTCAAAGGGCATCACTTAATTAATTAATCGATAACCTTCATCCTTCTTCAATAAAAATTGGTTATGAATCAATAATCCGCACCCTGGACCTGTCTGGAGTTATCATCCGCCCCGTTGCTCTACGAGAAATAGCCACTAACATCCAGAGCTTGGAGAAGCTTTACCTGGGCCAATGCATTGGACCTACCGATCTACACGTACTGGAAATCTTCAGGGAAAACAGGTCCCCATCATCCATCCACCCGATCAACAATAACCTTACAGTTAAGTGTCTGTCCGTTTTAAACGATTAAATAATTAAATTTTCCATATACGCTTGCCATAGTTTAAAATTCAATTATGTTGCAGAGCTCATTCAGCGCCAAAATAGACTTGCCGTTCTGGCGATGAGTAGATGTGATGCCCTAACCGGGGATCCGCTGATTCGTGCCTTCGTCCGCAACCCCAACACTGACCGAATCATTAAGATAATAGCAGTTTCACTGACATTGTCGGGGACGACGATGATTTTAAGGAGTAAAGTAAAAGGATTAAAATCGTCGTAAAGCGAGAGCGAGAGCGAGAGCGAGAGCGAGAGCGAGAGCGAGAGCGAGAGCGAGAGCGAGAGCGAGAGCGAGAGAGAGAGAGAGAGAGAGAGAGAGAGAGAGAGAGAGAGAGAGAG
>NW_026533140.1:0-50516 GCF_026283585.1 Hylaeus volcanicus | reverse complement strand
GAGAGAGAGAGAGAGAGAGAGAGAGAGAGAGAGAGAGAGAGAGAGAGCACAATTAAACATTGTAAAACCGTGACCTGTCGCATATTGTCGTACTTGAAACCGTAATACCGATTTTTGTTAATTTTATCATTTTTAGCCCGTAACATCGCACTCCAGAACAATTTCATTTAAATACATTTTTATTTAAATTTCCTAAGTGGTGCCATTTCAATTGATTTCACCATGTGTTAATTTCCACTCCGTATCCCACCGGAGCCCTGTAGAAGACGAAGTACGAACCTCGTGTTCTGACCGCTCACATCCTTTTAACTTCTTAAACATTGCTCAACATTGCTTAAAATTCTTTTTTTTGCCGCTTTTTCGGGGGAGATATATCCTCCGCTGCAGGAGGCTCCTGTAAGGCTTCCACGGCATCTTCTTCCTATGATGCGACGAGTAGTCTCAATCTGAAATAAATAAGCACCCTAATTGCTAATTTTTAATTTACCGATACCAATATTAGCTGGAGAATGCATAAGAATTGTAGATCTGTTTTATGAGATATGCAATTTCCCTCATCGCCTTGGAGCATTGGATGGAAAACATTTTGTTTTACAAGCCGCTGACTTGACAGAGTCAATAAGTAATGTGACGTGGCAGATTGCCGCGTCACAAAGTGGGCGAACTCTCCACGGGGAACGAGACCGATCAAGATCGCGAGCGCCACCAGGGTAACCCAGGGTTATGACTAATGTACGTGTCTGAAGGGCAGTAGCGTTAGGCTAACGACGGCAACATCGAGCGATGCGGCTTAGAGGCTACCGATCCCGTCCAATCCGGCGCCGGTTGCACGGACTGGTTAGACGAAGCTCAAATGGACAGGGGCTGGAGGATCTTGGTAACAGCCCCTGGATTCCACTACGATCTTCAGGAGGCAGGAGGCCGTTTAGGACAGTGGAATCGGTCGGGTTCTCGAGTGCACCGAGACCCGACTCGCTCCAGAGCCTTCGAGGGATGCCAGCACCGACACGCCACCAAAGTGGCTGAAGGACAGGACTGGACGACCGCCGATGACGAGCGCGCCGATAACGAGCGCGCCGATAACGCGATTTGAATTTGGCCGCCATAGAGTGCCGCGTGCCACCGAGCAATGGGGTAAGACTGGGGAATCGCGTGAGCCTACGCGTGCGACGAGCTCGCTTGGCTCGTCCTATTTCGTCAGCGACGCACGTGTGGAACGGTACGGTAAGCGTTTCCTCCTTTACCTTACGCTCGTGGATAGGAAATCGTGTATTGGTCGGGTTACCTGGTGGCTGCCGAGCACCCTGTCGGGCGAAATAGCATTGTTAGCGGGAAATCGCCTTTTCGTAGGTTATCGAACGAAATAACGAACATCTAGTCGCGAATCCATTGTAACGCGCACGGTGTTTTGATCGCTGCCGGTTAACGTTCTCGTCGAAGAGGTCGAGCCCATCGCGACCGCGTCAAGACTGTCCGAACATCGTTTCCAAAGTCACTTTTCGCGACGGAACGTGGGCTAACGCGAACAGAATTATCGAGTGTTAACGACGCCGTAATTCTCGTGTCGGTTATCGGTCACCTCGGTGTCCTTGGACGCTACGGCAGCTCGGCAGCTACACCGAATCTTGTAACCTCGCTAGGATACAATAAACCGCAATATTTTTAAACGAGTGCTGTGTTAATCCGCCCCGTCTTGCCGTGAAGACGGCTTTCCCGGACTTCCTTTCCTCGCCGACGATCCACGCCCCTCTCCGCGATCTGAATCGCTAGCCGCGGTAAATTTCGCGAAGTTCGGCTTCTCACGCCGATATCTCCTGATACCTGGCGCCCGGGTTTTTCCGAAAAGGCGTGAGAAGTCGGAAAACTCCCATTTTGCACGCTTCCCGGCGCGGATCGCGGACCGTGTCGGGAAATCACGTTGCAGTACTTACCGATTCTGTAATTGGTCACGGTTTGTTGCGATCCATGATGAACGTCAATGCTTCGAAAGCAGACCATGTGCTCTTATAAACTTCATCGGCACCTATAGATTTACAAAACATATAATTTGTTATTAATCACACTAATCATTATTTAATAAACCTAACGAAATTGAGAATAATAAACGCTCAACATTAATTAACCTTAAGCGTACTCGAGGTAACAATCAACATTTTAACGCTCTCGCAATGAGCGATGCTTTATAGGTACCGCTTCGGAGGTATCAGAGTGGGGGGCAATTGCCAGTAATTTCAATTTGAACCGTCGAGCGAACGGCCCGGCGAGGTCAGGTCGCGTAACAACACTCGCTAATGGCCACAGGTGTTCAGCGTTTTTGCAACGCTTACTGTGCCGCCAGCGAGCGAGGATGCCTTTGTTAGTGGGCGGTGGACTCCAACCGTCTTCCGAAATTCGAACCTCGCCAAGACGCCCGATCTAACGCACTTCGTTCGAAATCTTAGTTATTTAATTAAGTTAAATTTAATTAAATTATTAAGAAATGTAAAATATATCGCAATATAGTACGACATAATATTGAAAAGTTTACATTTGTTAAAATTTCTTTCAACATGTTACTTAACTTTACTGGTTACGTTTTTCATTAAGAAATCGTATTCTACAATGTTTGATGTATGTTCTATCGTTTACTTTCTTGAATCACCATGATAATTTTAAATTAATAGCAATTTCAAAATCAATTGGGCACGTTTGATACGGTGTGTTAATCGCGAGACCTCATGTAAGTGTGGCAATAATCAGTTAATTAGCCCGATAATTAATAAGTCTTACCTTTTCCTGTACTTATGCTTTTGCTTATTTTTGCTTTTTCCTGACGGAATGATGCCAATAAACTGGATATTTTTCGTTTGCATTCCTCTTCATTAACTTCCACCTCCGTCGCCAGTTAATGCCAAGCGTCATTTTTTTTTAATTTGTTGTAATAATGTGGATCCAGAGGATCCCACAAAACAGTTTTGTTTTTATACGCTTCGATCAAAAACATCGTCTTCACTTGATCCCACTCCATTGTTTGTATTTCACAAAAAATGATTTGACACGACGCGCGTCGTGAACACTGTTGAGGTGTACTCGTAAATGAATTTTCTTGGACCTTGCCGGTAGGTTAAGGAATTTTTAGAGAAGTGGAAACATTTGCTAAGGGTATGTGACCGTTGTCGAAATGCCGTTAACCGATGTCTCTATTTTGACGCTGGTTTGCGAGCAAATGTTCGCGTTGGTAGGTGTTCTGTTTGTTTGTCGATTGTTTAAGGGCAACAGTCAAGCGTTTACAGCGGTGTAAACAACCTGTACATTGGATTGTTGATGATTGGAGGAAAGTTGTTTCTGTGACGAATCTCCTGTTTGTATAGGAACAGACGATAATGCTGGAAAATTCGTTTGGCGAAGAACGAATGAGAAGTTTCATTCAGACTGTTTCAAGTTTTGGTAGAAATACCCACAATCGTACATACTGGTGAGAAGTTGTATAAAGTTGTGTGTAGTTGCCATCGTAGCAAATTAGTACAAAATTATTTAATGAAAAATGGAATTAGAAGTATGAAATGGCCAGCCAATAGTTCAGACGTAAATCCAATTGAAAATTTATGGACAATACTGTAGTATCCGCGCCTCCCATACCCAACAATAAGGAGTCAAATAAGAACACGAAACGTAGGGTACGGGATTGGTCGCGTAGGTAAAGCGGTCGACTGTGGATCCGAGGATTGTGGGTTCGAATCCCCGTGCCTTATTTTTCGTTTAGACTCCTACAATACAGAAGAATGAAATTCATAAAAAGCTACCACAAAATAAAGGTGGATTATGAAAGGCAACTAAATCAGCGTGGAAAGAAATTCGTCAGAGAAATGCAAAATATTAATAAACTCAATGCCCACACGTATAAAAGTCGTTATACATGTGTTACGTCCCAGCTTATCCGTGACTCTTTCTTGGGATCTTCGTCTTCAATTAAAGAGCTAAAGCTCACCTTAACTGTATTCGCTAACGGGAAAGAGCAATTCGGGATTGCAATGATTGTTTTCAAGGTTTAGCATATAAATATGTATTTTTACAAAATAACGAGTTTATATTACAATATCGGTTGTGGGAAATCAAGTATACAATTATGTAGGTACGTTACCGCTTGTCGGTCTTACAGTTTGGTTGTACCAGCTATCTGTTGTGGTCCCAGGGCTGTGCTGTTGCAAGGATCTGTTTGTCGGCAACTATCACTCGCGACACGGCTCTCTACTAATTAACAACGGCCGTACGTAATTAACGACCAAAGCGCGATGCTGAGTGCGTGTTCAATTGACGATAAAGGTTTGATGTGATCTTAACCGATTATACGTCGGACTTTCGTAGGTAACGACAACGCGTGAAGTTAACCTGTCCGCGACTACAAGATTTCGGTAATCACCACGATGAGAACGTACTGACAGCGGAATAAAAAAGAACACAGTGGGGCGTGTCCACAGGTTTATATATTAGCTGATCATCGCATTGCACGAGCCGCGTTCGAGAACCTTCGCTTCGGCATCCGTTGAAATCGGGAGGGGTCCCAAGTTCAGCGGATGTGCTGGCGTTGAGCGCTGACGCCTATTTCGCTGATTCGCAGATCGCACGATCCGGTTCCCGAGAAACGGTTTCCGCATCGTTTGTCAAGCGCATTTCTAAAAGTATCTGATCTAACTATGTGCAATGCGAGGTCGATGAAAAGGGACACTATTCGGCAGGGCCGGATGTAACACCCCCTTCGCCAGACACAAAACAATCTCGAGAGGCTGTTTTGTGTAGCAAGGGTGTACCTTTTCATCGAACGCTTATTTCATAACTGACTGATATTTTATTCTATTTTATTTTATTTCATGATAATGTAATAATATAAAGTAGTGTGTATATATGTATATATAGAGAGAAAAAAAATATATGAAAATTAATATAAGATAATATATATAATATAATAATATAAAATAGTGAAAATAAAATAATACGTGAATTAAAATATAAAAATTAATGTAAGATAATATATATAATATAATAATATAAAATAGTGAAATAATTATTCGGGGCCGGGGGGAAGGGGTTGGGTCCTGTGAGATGGAACTTGTATGGTGTGCCGTACCACCAGCTCGACCCAGGCTGTTGCAGCGATGGCCGTTATGCACTCCATGCATTCTTCTGGGTTGCCTCGGTTGAGTGCCCGTCTCCGGCACTCCAAACAGCGGGCCGTTGCGTGGGCCAGACGGCCTTCTCGCACCAGCCGATGTACATGCGCTGGTGTGTATTTTCTTGCCTCCTCTTCTGAGAAGGTCCAATGGCATCCATCACAGACGATGGTGCCATCGGAAGCCATCCAGGGTAGGCGGCGGGAGCAGCCTCTCTGCTGGGGTGGTAAGTCGCGGCATACGTGTTACATCGAACACGGGCATAGCAGCTATTTAAGATGAAAGAAGGGAAAAGAAACTTCATTAGTTATGGGTTATTACTAGGGGGGCGTTGTTCTTTAATTATGTAGTTTCATTAAGATTCACACCGTTTCCTGGTTTTCTATAGAAACCCATTTTGCTTTATAGTGGTTCTTGTAGTTCACACGAAAAAAAAACTTTGATAATGGTATGGTGTAATTGTGCGATGGTTTATATAGGGTATATTAGGTATGAATGGAGGTGGTAACGGTGAGTTCTGATTGGATTTTGACATTACGTCTTTACCTGTGCTGTTTAGTAGAGGTGGACATTCCTTATTTTTTCCGCGAGATCTGCTGTGAGTGCAGGCGGACTTCTTGGAATTGGTGGTATGCAAAACGGTGGCGAGATCGTATGTTGTATATAGGGTGATGCTAAATTTTCTGTTTTCCTATGTTTTAGTGTTCCCATCTCTATTTGTTCAGTTGGTTTCTTTGCTGTTATGTTGAGTTTTGAACAATGATTCTTATAAAATTTTGTAACAACCCATATTATGCCAATTATGATAATTAGTATCCCTATCGAGGATATTCCATAGGTTGAATAGGATGTTAATCTTTGCGTACGGTGATGTGTCGCTAAATTGTTTACTTGTTGTTCGATTTCTAGTAAGGCAATGGATTTCTCGTTTATTTTATCATGTAATGGTCCTAGCGGTATTTCTTGTTGCTGATAATCGGATATTATTTGTATGGGATGAGGTGTAATCTGTGGTATCAGGTGCGTTATATTTAGGCTTGGTAGTTGTTTAAATGTCGAGTTTACTTTAGACGTTGTTTCTTCTGATGCAATCATTCTTGAATTATTTATTTGTGCCTGGCAATTCTTTTTTAGTTTCAAAATTCCTGGACCTTGTATCAGTTCATAGCCTGCGGCGCGGTAATTGCATTTGATTTGCACCGGTGTTTTCTCTTTGACAGAGTATAGCCATGTGTTTGTAGTTTTGAGTTGGTTGATAAATATGCCAGTTGATTTTAATGATCTTATGTTACAGTTTTTCCATTCTGTGGTACGTTTTTAAATAAGAAGGTCGGTTTCACAAATTGGTGCTTCTTCTAGGCTGTATAATGGCAATGTAAGCTGACAGATGTATTTGGTGGGATGAATCTTATATCCTTGTATGAAGCTTTCCGTTGGCAAGAGATATTCCTTATGAGAGTCATCGATTGCGAGGTACGGGGTTTGTGGTACAATGAGAATGGCACTGGAAATGTTATGTGAAATTGGTAAAAAGGATGGTAATGGATGTAGCCGATATAGATTGAAGGGTGCTTTATCTAGGAGGGGAATTTCGATTGATATTAGTATTCTTCCATTTGAATATATTGTGCTGATTGTGATTATTCTATAAAATCTTTCTGATCGTAGTTCTGTTAGGGAGAAGGGTAATACAGTATGGTCAAGAGTTATGCATATTTAGAATTAGGTGGTAATAAATTTTATTATTTATTTTTAGATCTGTTGTTTAAGTTGGCAAGGTTAAAGTTTTAACTTATTAAGCTTTGTATTACCGTATCGGCTATTGTTAACCGATACCAAATACCTTCAAGGCGGTTTTTCCTTGGAATGAGCATGTTTTAGCTTATCGAAGTGTTTCATGAATTTTTGACCATTTTCTTTCATTAGAATAGCATTATTTTGTTCCGTGATATCGCAAATTTTAAATGGTCCTTCATAATGGGAATCGAATTTCCCTATTCGCGGTTTTTTTTAAACGTAGACCAAGTCATTCGGTCTAAAGTTAACTTCGTTACTTCTACGGTCGTAGTATAATTTGGAACGTAATTTGCTGTCATTTATATTTTTCCGTGTTATTGAGCGAATTTCGTCTAATCGCTGTACCAAATTTTGTACATATGATGGGTAAGTTAGAATTTCGTTGCGAGACAATGGCGTAAATGGGTCCCTAGCTAACTGGCCGAATACTACTTCGTATGGAGTGAAATTAGTTGCTTCATGTACCGAAGTGTTGTACGAGTAGGTTGCAAAGGGCAATAGTAGATCCCAGTCTTCGTATCTCTCCAAATAGTGTTTCAAATATTCGGTGAGAACGATGTGGCTTCTTTCTAGTGAACCGTTTGTCTGGGGGCGGTAACCGGATGTTGTAACGTGATTTATTCTAAAGACGCGGGCTATGCCCTGTATTAAATTATTGATGAAACTTTTCCCGCGGTTGGTCAGAATAGCACGCGGTGTTCCGAAAATTGTGATAAAATAGCGTGACAAGGCATCAGCGACGGTAACAGCACGAATATCCGGTAATGGAATTGCTATACAAAATTTTGAAAGTTGGTATTGCATAGTTAAAATATGCCGATTTCCGCTGGGGGTTATAGGGAGAGGACCAACAGTGTCGAGAGCCACTTTATCAAACGGCTTTGCTGGCGTATCCGTTATGAGCATTGGTTCTCGCGTTTTTATACGAACGAGCTTTTGTTCTTGACAACTGTAGCAATTTCGTATGAAGTTTTCAATGTCCCGACGCATTCGCGGCTAATCGAAGTGACTTCATATTCGCTGATATGTTTTTGTTACTCCTTTATGTCCCCCTATTAAACTTTCGTGATAATATCGGATGATATCCTCGCGTTGATTTTCCCCGGGCACTTTAATTTTCCCTGTGCATGCTGTAATTTTTATTGGTATATTCCAGAATATTTTTTCTAAATGTAATTTAAGGATATTCGCGTTGAAACGGTGTAAGATTTCGCCGTGCGCTGCTATTCGGAATGAGGTAATGCGCTCTTTCTCTATCATAGTTCGGAGAACGGTTAGCAAGCGTTCTAATTTTGATTCATTTATCTCGTGGTAGAAGCTTTTTGTTCCGATGACGTTAAGGATTTTCCCTTGTTCGTGAGGAACAATTATTACTTGTCTTTCTATTAGATCTTTCGTTAATAGGCTCGCTTCCTGAAGTAACCCGAGTGCTTTGAAAGTTTTACTTATTTGACTGGTTAATATACAATCGGCTGGTATAAAATGGACATAATTATCTGAAATAGATGTAAGGGTTGATTCCGAAATGTTTACTTCGCATTTTGCTTGTGGTCGTGATGTTGGTCCTTGTTTCGGAGAGTGGCCATGGCTTGAATAGCCAAAAGTTTCTGATGTAGCTAGTGATTTCATTTTATCCATAAATTTGTCGAATTCGGACGTTAACTCTGCTGAAGATGATTGCTGATGTGTTTCCATTGTATCAGACTTGGAATTCTTTCCATCCATGAGTGCGCTAGTATTTGGCATGATCATCGTTGATTGGGGAACTTTCAATGCTTCCTCAGGCGGAGGCAGCAACCAAGATACGCGTTTCGGTGCTGTAATTAGTTTCTGTGCATCATCCCTGCCTGACCTCATGCTTTCGTCCTGGCTTTCTAGATTTTTCGGCTCCGTTTTCTCATCGACACTGGTCAAGAAATCTATCTCTTCCTTAGAGAAGACCGGACTAAGCCAAATTGGATCGCAGGTTTGAGTTCTTTCGTCTTCGTCGCTTTCGTTTCCGAATTCCTCTAGCCGCGTTGCGATTATACCCATTAACGTTGAATTTACTTGTGGTTCGGCAATTTCTAGGTCGTTTTCCGTTTGTGTTATCGCCGAAGGAGGTCCGTTATCGTTGAATGTTTCTTCTACAATAACAGTTAGTGGTTCTACATAATTAGGTCTCGGTTGTTCTTCCCGCCGCATTTTAACCCGTTGTTCGATTCCTTCTTGATTTGTCTCGGGATCCGTGACATTTTCAGCGATATCGTCCTTATTTGGATAAATTGTAAAAGCGTGTGGTACGGGGTTTCGTGATAAAGCGTCTGCGTTTGCGTTTACTCGGGCTGGTTTGTAAACTATTTCATAATCGTAGTCGGCGAGTAATATTCTCCAGCGTGCGAGCCGCGATGTTGGGTCTTTAATCGAAAATAGCCATTGTAATGGGCGGTGATCGGTAACGAGGAAAAATTTCCGTCCATAAATATACGTCCTAAAATGTTTTACTGCATAAATAATAGCTAGACATTCTTTCTCCGTGGTAGAGTAATTTTGTTCGGCCCGTGTGATTACTTGTGATGCGTATGCGATTGGCGGGTCTTGTCCGATTTTTCCTTGGCTTAGAACTGCATCGACCGCTATATCAGAAGCGTCTGTCGTTATTATAAATGGTTCATCGTAATTTGGGTATTTCAAAACTGGTTCTTTACATAGGGTTTGTCTTAGGTCTTCGAAGCTTGCCTGAAGAACTCGGTCTTATCAGTTTGCAAGGTGAGATGGTGTTCGCGGAGTCGGTCAAAGAACCTTCTGAGACGACGTCCGTGCTCTTCTAGGGTTTCAGAGTATACTACTACGTCGTCCAAGTAAACGTACAATTCCTTTCCAATTAACCCTCGTAATGCCTGATTCATTAACCTTTGCAATGTTGCTGGGACGTTTTTCAATCCGAACGGCATGCGAACATATTCATAGTGTCCTTCCGGTGTGGAAAATGCCGTTTTTCCTTGATCTTCTGGTGCCATTGGAATCTGGTGAAATCCGTTTGCCAAGTCGAATACCGAAAAATATCGAGCTTTTCCTAATCGATCCAATATATCAGAAATGCGTGGAATAGGAAATTTGTCTTCTATTGTCTTTGCGTTTAATTTGCGAAAGTCAACTACCATACGCCAACGTTTATTGCCCGCGGAGTCAGCTTTCTTCGGCACTACCCAAAGCGGAGAATTATAAGGAGATTTTGATGGAACGATTATTCCTAAATTTTCAAGATTGATAATTTGTTTTTTAATTTCTTCTTCTTGAAACGGTGTGAATGAGTATTGCCGTGTATATACAGGGACGGAATCAGTTGTAGGGATCGAATGCGTTGCTGTCTCAGTTTTTTCGAATGGATCACCGGGAACGAAAAATCTGTCTGAAAATTCCTCTACTGCCTTTATTACCAGGTTGCGTGCCGCGTTGTCTAAATGATCTATTTTCAGTTTGTCCATGATATTATCTAATCGTTCGTCAGGGGATGGGTAGCTAATTTGATATTCTCCCAAATCATATGCTTCGTGTTCAGCGAGCTGTTTTTCTGAAAGCTGTGTGAGAGGACGCGGTGAAGGTGCTTGTTCCAAATTTTCCTCAGACTCGTTTTCTAATTTTGGATGTTCAGCGAGGAAAGCCTGCAAGGTTTCTCGTCTCCTTTCGCACGATCGAAGAGCATCGTTCATTGCGGCTGAATTAGAGAAACGTATCGGGTGTATCGGGCGACTAGTCGTTACTAACGAGCGATGAAAATACGATACACAGGCCTGTTCTTGTAGGAGATACGAACTACCTATTAAGCCTGATATTCCTGGAGGTAAATTTGAATTTTTAACAACATAAAATAGCACCCAGCTACCGTTCATTTTCATACAAGTGGCGCCTTCAGAATGAATTTTTCCCTTTAATCCTTCTATTTCGAACCGGTCGCGATTAACGACGGGTGCGTCAGGGTGAACTGCGTCTAATTCTACTATGCTTAATACGGCTTCCGTATCAATTAAGAATTCGCCTTCTCCTGCCCCCAACTCCTTCGCTTTGACGCGAATTCGTGGGGCGGGTGCCTCTCGGAGGGAGTCCTCGGAGTCTCGTTCCGGAAGGTTACCGTCCTCGAATTTGAGGAGGTCGCGCGATCCGCGCCCGCTCTGTTGTCGTTGCGTGAGCGGGCGCCGTAGGAGTTTAAATGTTTCGTCTGACTCCGATTTTCTCCGTGTTGTTGACGCGGTGCTCTAACATGTTGCGATTCATCATAGTGTTGCGTACGTCGCGGTGGCGTTTGGTTTCGCGATGCACTCCTTCCTTGTCTTGGTGGAGAAAAATTTCGCTCGTATCTCTTCACTGGAGCGGCACGTCGTTGGCGCGTGCGGCCTTGATAGCATGTCGGTTCGTATGACTCGCGTCGCTCGGGTGGCTCTTCCGACCATAGGCGTCGGTTGTTGTAGGGTGACACAGGACGGGGACGCGGATATCGGTTCTCAGGTTCGTAATAATCGTGATAATCGTGATTGTCTCTATCCTTTCCTCTGTTTCTACTATCTTCCCTACGTGGCGAAGAATTATAACGCAATCTAGTGTACGCGGGGTACACATTTCTCGGATATTCGTACTCTGTTTCATCGCGAGGTTCGCACCATTCCATCTTTCCCTTAGGATTATCGTAGGGTGACGGGGGACGTGCCGGAAGCCCATACGCGTATGTCTCATTCCTTGATGCGGTAAGTACAATTCGGTCGCGTCTTTCATGCTCTAATGCCAGATCAAATGCCTCGTCTAACGTTTCTGGATTAACTATCCATACCCTAGCGGATATTCTTTGTGGTAATCCTAAAATAAACGCGGTTCGACCTATTTGTTCGATCTCTCATATATAGTGGGGCGCGTTTTCTTTAAACAAATCTTCGGCACTATTTTTCGCGTATTTTACTAAACGACTAACTCTATGAACGAAATCGATCACCGTTTCATGAGACAACATGCTCAGTCTCTCAATTTCTAATTTGAGTTCTTCATATCCCCGACGTGGAGCGTAGCGTTTTTTCAAAAGGAGCAAAAGGTCTGTAGTATTATTGACGTTATTCCTTTCAACATAATCCCGAACTGGATCGGCTAGATTGTATTTTAATTCATCGAAAAACATTTGTCCATACCCGGGCGGAATTCTACGTGCGACCCTTTGCACGTCTCCCATAAATTTTTCCAACGACGTAACTCCCGGTTCAAAGTATGAAACTGCGTCAATTGCGCGATATACTCTATTTTCGTCCTCGCGTTTTCTATAAACCTCACTCGCGGTCGTTTCAAATTCCCTTGATCGTCCTGTATAGGACTGTCCTATCGGCGGAGTTGAAGTGGGTAGGAGAGGTGGTCTTATCTCCGGAGTTGACATTGTGACGATAATTATTTATGATAATGTAATCTAAAACTCGTTTAAATTTCCTAAATTTAGGAATTGAATACAGATAAGTTTCGTGCTAAGGAAAACTCGCTTCGTAGGCAAGGAAGACAGGATCCCACTTCTGACACCAATTTTGTTACGTCCCAGCTTATCTGTGACTCTTTCTTGGGATCTTCGTCTTCAATTAAAGAGCTAAAGCTCACCTTAACTGTATTCGCTAACGGAAAAGAGCAATTCGGGATTGTAATGATTGTTTTCAAGGTTTAGCATATAAATATGTATTTTTACAAAATAACGAGTTTATATTACAATATCGGTTTTGGGAAATCAAGTATACAATTATGTAGGTACGTTACCGCTTGTCAGTCTTACAGTTTGGTTGTACCAGCTATCTGTTGTGGTCCCAGGGCTTTGCTGTTGCAAGGATCTGTTTGTCGGCAACTATTACTCGCGACACGGCTCTCTACTAATTAACAACGGACTTTCCTCGGCAACGACGCGGCGCGCGTACGATTACTCTATCCGTGACTACAATAATTTAGTAATTAACGACTAAAGCGCGACGCTGAGTGCGTGTTCAATTGACGATAAAAGTTTGATGTGATCTTAACCGATTATACGTCGGACTTTCGTTGGTAACCTGTCCGCGACTACAAGATTTCGGTAATCACCACGATGAGAACGTACTGACAGCGGAATAAAAAAGAGCACCGTGGGGCGTGTCCACGGGTTTATATATTAGCTGATCCTCGCATAGCACGAGCCGCGTTCGAGAACCTTCATTTCGGCATCCGTTGAAATCTGACGTTGAAGTTGAGCGCTGACGCCTATTTCGCTGATTCTCAGATCGCACGATTCGGTTCCCGAGAGACGGTTTCCGCATCGTGCAATGCGAGGTCGATGAAAAGGGACACCGTTCGGCAGGGCCGGATGTAACACATGCATGTAAAAACGTCACAAAATATTAAGTAATACAATTATATTAAAGAATAATGTTTATTTTTATATTCACGAATACTTTTCTCCATAAATACTGCTGGCCGAATACTTCTCTTCAAGTAAGATTATGCTCTTTGATTATTTTGTGTTCAATAATAAAGAAAATTTCAAGTTTTTTTGTTGTTTTTATTTTATATTAAACTGATTTAACATTCTCATACGTTTTATGCTTCTATTATAACGCTTTGCATCTAAAAAATTACAATAATCTCATATGATTTCATACTATTGCGTTTGGCCAAAAACTTTTGGTCAGCGGTTGTACACCTCTGTAGTGTTCATATCGTATCAATGCATTTTTAATAAAATACGTATGATGGAGTGGGATCAAGGGACGACTATATTTGTAATAGAAGAGTACAAAAATAAAACAGTTTTGTGGGATCCTCTGGATTCACATTATTATAATAAATTTTCAAAAAATGACGCTAGACAGCACCTGGCAACAGCAGTGAAAGTGACTGAAGAGGAATGTAAAAGAAAAAAAAACAGTTTATTGGCATCATTCCGTCGGGAGAAGACAAAAATAAGGAAAAGCAGAAGTGCAGCAAAAGGTAAGACTTATTAATTACCTGGGTAATTAACATTAAATTGGCCAAATCAATTTTGAAATTGTTGTTAAGTTAAAATTATCATTGTGATTCAAGCAAATAAATGATAGAACATACATTAAATTTTAACAAATGTAAACTTTTCAATATTGTGTCGCATTATATTACGATATATTTTACAACATTTCTTAATAACTTAATATTCAAGAAATTAATAAACTTATTCTCAACCAACTCTACCTGTTTACAAAGCTCCTGAATTATCTTATTTCTAATCTTATCACTACTGCTTACGACTAATATATTGTCTACATATAACCCTGTAACGGGTCGTGCTCGGTGTGGTGCCGCAGAACCGTCGCGGGTCGTGGCGCCGACTCAGTCGGTCGCCAGGTTACGCGTTCGACTGTTGCTTAGCCTGGATGCATGCAACTCATCCCCAGGGAGGTCGGGAAGGAAATGACGGTGCCCCAAGGGGTCGAGTAGGTAGCGGTCGCACACCCACTCTTCCCGGGCTAGAGACCGTGACTCCGGGCTGTCCCGCGGTCGCAGGACACGGTACCGGCGGTCGGATACCCCGTTTCGGGCCAGAGGCCGGCGGCGTGAGGACGTTAGGCTAAACGGGTTTCGAACGAACAGTAAAGTAGCGGTCGCACACCGTCTTGTTCGTACTCGGTTGGAGGGTCAGAGAGAGAGAGAGATGAAAACGAGAGCGTTTGAGCAGCGAAATAGTGCAATATTTAGTAGTGGTGTTCTTACACTTAGCGCTCGCCCAAGCATTCTGCCACTCTGGGCGGCGCGGCTTGGTATATATGCACGGCGCTCCCCACTTTGGATAGTGAGAGAGCGCCGTGCGGGATCGGTGGTACCGGCGTCGGGGAGGGGAGACTGGGCGCGGCGGAGAATGGCCCGAAGAGGAGAGGGTCGCGGCTATTTTTCGCGTTACAACCCCAATAGTAATAATTCGTTTTTATCTTCTATTTTATGCAAACACGGATCTTCTAACCTCGTTAAAGCTAATGCCTTAAGAATATTATCTATTTTCTGATTCCAGTGGTATCTCGACTGGGGTAGGCCGTAAATGTTTTTTTTTAACCGACTTCGAAAAGTGGGAGGTTACTCAATTCAACATGTATTTTTTTTTGTATATTACTCGATTACGCCCACACGGCTTGATCAATCGAGATGAAACCGCTTGCATCTTGTAGACCATGTCTCGGGGGTGGTCCCATTGTCAAAAAATTTTGGAATTTCTCACTTTTTACGTTTTTTTTTTTCTTTTTGCAAAAAACTGAAAAATTGTGTATTGCTTCTTATTCCGAAACGAATTGACCAATCGGATTGAATCTTCTTGCATCTGGTAGGGCTTCGTTGCCTCTTACAAGCTCAAAATGACATTTGATCTACTTCCATTTTTTACCACTTTATTGCACTTTTTATCGAAAATTGTACTATTTCACGTATGTTCGGCCTGAGTTCGATGAAATCGATGAAGCTCTTTACATTTTGCTGCCGGACTCGTTTTCGAGGTGATTACTTTGCAAAAATGATTTTTCTTCTTGTTTATAACTATTGTTACTGCAAAATTCCTACTTTTTTTTTCTTGGTTCATTAATTAATTCCGATTCCGATCCCGATGTTGGATGTCCTTGAATGGGGTGTTTCGGAGGGGTGATTTGAAACATTTTTTTCATAGCGAAAATGTTGTTCAAGGCTTCGTTAAGGAGATATTGACAGAAACCCCCGACCAATCAGAGCGCGAGTTTCTGTTTCTGGAATATCTCCTTAACGAAGCCTCGAGCAACATTTTCGCTAAGGAAAAATTGTTTCAACCCCCCCTCCCCCGCGGAACCAGTCTTTTCAAGGACCTCCAACGTTTTTGGGTCATCCTGTATATTGCTCATAATTGTTGTTATTGCATGAAACCTATTGGTTATATATTGCTACTAAAAAGAGTGAAATAAAATAATTTTTTGGAAAAAAATTTAACCGACTTCAAAAAAGGTACAGTGAAAATTATGAAATAATTTCTAGTTAATTTATATGAATACGCACTAGCTCTAGATTTATTTGCTTAAAAGTATGGGAAATTCAGTGAAAAGCATGAAATAATGTCTAGTTAATGTATATGAATACGCACTAGCTCTAGATATAATTGCTTAAAAGTATGGGAAAATGCAGTGAAAAGTGTGAAATAATTTCTATTTAAACTGCATTGTTATTCACCATCGTTTGATGAATTTGGTTAAATTATTAAATACATCATATTAAATGCAATGCACCTTTTTCGGAGGCGGCGCAAAATTTAAAATTAAGTATATTCAATATGCCAAACTTGGTTTAACTTTCTGTCGAAGAAACAAAAAATATGGTTTTTGCTTATTGCTATCATTACATCCACTTTAGACATCATATTCATTAACACTATTCTATATCGCCGCCCCACCAAATACTATCCCAAACCTATTCATACAGTATTTCCACGGGGAGAGTTTATACAGTAGCAGTAATCAATATTGCCGCCCCTTCCCTCCAAAAAAGCTCCAAATCTACTCAAACTATATTTCCATGTACATACTATATACATTAACTATTAATTCCACATAGACAATAAATATGTATACATTGACAGTATTCAATATTGCCGCCTCTACCAAAAGCTAACCCAAACCGGAATTAAAAAGTTTTTACATCTGCGCCGCCTCCGAAAAAGGTGCATTGCATTTAATATGATATATTTAATAATTTAACCAAATTCATCAAACGACGGTGAATAACAATGAAGTTTAAATAGAAATTATTTCACACTTTTCACTGCATTTTCCTATACTTTTAAGCAATTATATTTAGAGCTAGTGCGTATTCATATAAATTAACTAGAAATTATTTCATACTTTTCACTGCACCTTTTTCGAAGTCGGTTTTTTTTTTCCAAAAATTATTTTATTTCACTCTTTTTAGTGGCAATCTATAACCAATAGGTTTCATGCAATAACAATAGTTATGAGCAATATACAGGATGACCCAAAAACGTTGGAGGTCCTTGAAAAGGGTGGTTCCGGGATGGGTGGGGTGGTGATTTGAAACAATTTTTCCTTAGCGAAAATGCTGTTCGAGGCTTCGTTAAGGGGATATTCCAGAAACAGAAACTTACGACCAATCAGAGCGCGAGTATACCCTAGAGCGCCTGCGGTAGCGTAGGCTGATTGGTCGAGGGTTTCTGTCAATATCTCTATAACGAAACCTCGAACAACATTTTCGCTATGAAAAAATTGTTTTAAATCACCCCCCGAAACACCCCATTCAAGGACATCCAACATTTTTGGGACACCCTGTATAGTTGCAAATGAGATTATCAGGAATGCTGGAAGGTTATACAAATATGGAATTAATCGGGATCGGAATCGGAATTAATTAATGAACCAAGAAAAAAAAATAGGAATTTTGCAATAACAATAGTTATAAACAATATGAAAAATTCATAAATTTTTGCAAATGTGATCATCGCGAAAACCTGTACGGCAGCAAAATGTAAGGGGTTTCATCGATTTCATCGGTTTCAGGCCAAACATACGTGAAATAGTACGCTTTTTGCGATAAAAAGTGATATAATGTGATAAACAAAATAAGGACAAATGTTTTGTTATGGGACCAAATGGCAAATGCTCTTCCAGATGCAAGAAGTTTCAATCTGATTGGTCCATCCGTCTCCGAGTAAGAAGCAAGACAAAATTTTTCTGTTTAAAAAAAAGCGGGTAAAAAATGACAAATCACAAAATGTATCTTTTACACGACCAACTGGAAGAAATATTCGACAAGATGCAAGAGGTTTCACTCCGATTCATCAAGCCATCTCGACGTAATCGGCATGCATACCTAAAAATCACGGATTTTTGGTAACAAAACGGGTAAAAAATGACAAATCGCAAAAAGTCTTGATAGCAGGATCACCGGGGAACATGGTCTACAGGATGCAACAGGATTCGTTCTGATTGGTCAAACCATCTCTGCGTAATCGGTGAACATACCTTAAAAAAATATATATATATTTATAAAAAATATATATATATTTATACATATATATATATTTTTATTTTTTTTAAATCTTATTTATATTTTATTTTTACATTTTTATCTATTTTATATTATATTTTTTACTGTTACATTTTTACATTTTGCCTATTTTATTTACTTTCTTTTTAGCCTTTTTAGTCATTTACAGACGTACGATAAGTGGCATATGCGACGTAGGCGTAGGCACTTGGGGATGCTCTGGGTGCCCTCCGTCCTGTCACGAGATGGGGCGGAGGAAGTCACCCTACCCAGGGCTTGACCCCCTCTCTCCCGACGGGGGGGAGGATGAGGATCCTCGGCCGTTACCCCAGGGGGGATCCGCCTCCCGAGTGGTGCTGCTCGGGGGGTCCTGTGCAAAAGGGTGGGGATCGCCAAGGATGGCGGTCCTAGGAGTTTCCACCTCAGGGCCCGGGGTCTGTGAGGGAGTTGAAGATGGGTTGCTGGCCCCTTTACGGGTCTGGACAGGGTCCGACTGTCCCCATACCCGTTAGGGTGTTCGGCAACGGAATGAAGAGTGATGTTCTCCCGTCTATAGGAGAGCTCACTGGAGCAACGGTTTCTGCAGCAGAGATAAGGGAGAGCGGTCGCTTGAGTTAGCGACCCCCTCGAGCGAAGTATTAACTACGTTAAAGTCTTGTCCGAGGGGCCGAGGTGGAGGTTTTAGTCAGTAAGAATCTGACACTACCCCCCAACAACATCAGGGGGGTATCTTATGTAAGATTTCCTCCACCTCGGTAATATAAAAAGAAAGGGGGGTGGGGAGGGGGAACCGATGGCGAGGGGGGAGGGTGTACAAGTAATGCCCCCCCTCTCCTCCTTCTACCATGATCACAAGAGCTACTCGTTCCACCCTTGATCCTACGGCAGTTAGAGGCGAAACAAGGCATGGATAACCAAAACCCCTAACACGCATGTCTACTTTACATACATCTTATGCGGAGACTTACATTGGTAACGCATTATTCTACATTATTCAAGATTATCAGTAGTACTATCAAGTCTTATACACGCTAACTTAAGTTTATTAACATGAACAATTTTAAATTTATTTGCTGATAAAACAATTTCAACATTTAAATCGTTTAATTTTCGAATTATTTTATAAGGACCAGTCCAATAAGAATCGAATTTCGATGTTTTAGGTTCCCTTAGCAGGTATACATCATCATTTAAATTAAATTTGTGAGAGTTTGCATTTTTGTCATAATGTATTTTACTTTTTTCTTTAGCTCTTTCAAGGTTTTTTTTGCTGCCATTGCCTGAGTAGTAGTGACCCTTGTGAGAAGCTGATCTAAATACTGGATAAAGATTCGCGGAACTTCCTGCTTCGCAAACTCGGAAGGAATGCGGCCTTTGCACCAAAAACCAATTCATGTGGAGTAAAACTTGTGGACTCATGTACAGAGGTATTGTATGAAAATATACCAAATCTTATCCAATCGTCCCAATCTGATTTTGTGCAGTAATGTTTAAGATAGTCTATGAATACACGATGAGCTCTTTCCAGAGATCCTAATGACTGAGGGAGAAATGCAGTAGAGGTAATTCTTTGAATTTTAAAAATCTTACAGAAGTTTTTCATAATTCCACTAATGAAATTACTTCCCTGATCTGTATGAATAGCCCTAGGACAACCAAATCTACTGATAAACTGTTCGGACAAAGCGGCAGCGACAGACACTGAATCGATATTAGGTAAGGGAATAGCATCAGAATAGTTAGTTAAATTATCCTGAAGCGTCAGTAAATAACGATTGCCTCTTGAAGTTGAAGATAATGGACCCACAATGTCCATCTGCACCTTTTCGAACGCGACCTTGGGAGTGTCAGTAATTCGCATGGGTTGTCTAGTCTTTGCAGAACGAATTTTATTCCTTTGGCATATTAAGCAGGTACGTACAAATTCTTTAATTTGCCTTCCCATACCAGGCCAATAAAAATGTTCTCGAATGCTGCTATACAGTTTAATTATGCCTTTATGACCCCCTATTATAGACTCGTGAAACTCCTTAATAATTTCAAATCTACTTGAATGAGACGGAGTTTCAATTTCACCAGTGCAAACTGTAATTATGTATTTGGAGTCATTAAAAACTTGATTTATCGTATCTATAATAAAATTCCATTCAATGGGTTCAAGATTATTGTCATTCTTTGATATACTAAAGGTTTTCAAATTTGAGGAATCTAATAGGTGCTTTAATGGAGGAAACAATGTGAACAGGATTTGGTTTATCCTGAGAAACAGCTTTAAAGAACAAATGGTAAATACGAATTTTATCAGCAGGAAAGGTCATGGCATCACCGACATTCAAAGAATACTGTTTGAGTTGATCAATGGAAAACCCTCTTCGTGGTAGAAAATAGACAAGGTTGTCTCTACGCATAAAAAGGTAATCTTTACTATTAAAAATTACAGGTAATGGAGAGAGAACAGTTGTATCAGTTGTTTGTCTGTTAGAGTCTAATATTAAAATTTTGTCTTTTTCAGAGTCGTTAGCGGTTTTTTCACCTGGGATCCCCCGCGCGGTCTTGGTCGCGAAAAAACTGGATATGTGCTGAGCAATCACTAGGTTCCTCGGGGACCTCTGCCGTGACATCGTCGTCAACAATCTACTGGGCATCACAGCCTCCGCTACAGCACACTCCGGAAAACAACCAGGCTCGTCAGCCTCTGCCACAACAACAGTCGCAAAAACAGGCTACCCACACCTCTGCCGCGATCCAAGATTACGCAAGGCTTGCAACTCTGGCAGCCTTATCGGAAACGGACTACCTCCAATGACATCGGGAGCGGTTGCTTGGGGCACAGTCATCCCGTCCAACCGATCGCCCAAAGGAGGCTCATCACTAGTCCCCAACCGAGGTGATCCCTTACCGTTAATATTAGCTTGAATACATTCATTCCCAACAGAGGGCAAACTAACATGATGGGAATTTGTATCAGCTTTACTTAAAATGTCACATCTGTCATCATCATCAGAACAAAAGCATTTTTCCACATTAAGGTTTTCCATTACCTCTTTTACTTTTTCCTTTCCTTTTTCTTTTGCTCCTCCATTCACCCAAAAAATTGAAGCTATCATTTCCTCATTACTATAGTCAACAAAACGGTTATCAACCCTGCTCGTACAAGTATTTGGAACCGATAACTGGTCTGCGCAGTCCAGCATCTTTTTCAAACGCTATGAGCAAGGTTTAAGAGACTTTTCTACTTGAGGAAGACTTGACGGAGAGTCATGAGTTTCATTAGATGGAATTGGATTTCGAGAAAGTGCATCAGCATTAGAATTTACTTTACCAAGTTTATACACAATATTGTAGTCATACTCGTTTAATCTAATTCTCCATCACATAATTTTAGAAGCTGGATCTTTCACATTATGCAGCCAGATCAACGGCCTATGATCCGTAACTAAAGTGAATTGGTGACTGGCGTTAGAACAACCTAATCTATCTGCGGAAAGGTGAAATTGATAAGGAAATTTATTGATTATTTCTAAAATGCTAACTTTCTCTATTTCGGTAAGATGCTCAAAATTGAAAGTTTCTACCAACTGGGCAAATCGCTATGCATGCGCATTTGATCGATTTCGGTTAGAGTCCGTTTCTCGAGATGAACGTTATGCAGGGTTCCTAACCTCGAAATCCTCTAACTCAACAGGGAGTACATTTAGGACAATTTTATCAGTGGTGGTATTAATTACAAATACTTTCGTATACATTCTCTTGAGCTGCCAAAACCTCCCCCATATAAACCCCTGGACCAACGTCCATTCTTCTTATATATCCCGTTTCATTTTTATTCCTTACAGGGACTGAAATTAGGACCTTAATGCGTGGAGGAAGATCGAATTATGTAAATGCTGAAGAAGACTGTACCTTTTTCCCAATTTCAAGACTATTCGGAAGCTTGTCTCTGAATATCACCGTAGCATCCTGTTTCTCGAGGAAGGAAACCCCAACGATTCCAGTTTTCTTTATTGGAAAATCATTATCAACGACTTGGAAGTTAATGGGGATTTGATTAATAGGGATAATAACCTCACCACAAGTTATGTTATAAAGTAAGACTTAGTGTATAAGTAGTGTTAAGAGGAAGAAATGTAAGCGGAACGGAGGTCCGCTTGTACTCCTCAAAGAGAATAAAATATAACTAACTAACTAAGCTCACCACAAGTCTGAATCATTCCCGGAGAGATTCCAGTAAGATTAAGAACAATTTGTGTATTTATTACTACGTGTGAATCCAAACCCTGTAATTTAATTAAATTTAATAGTGATTCAGTGTCTACAAGGAAATCGGCATAACCATCGCAGAAAAATCCATATTCCAGTCGAACTACTAATGAACTGGGCTCTGAGAAACTTGAACAGTGGGCGATACAATGGTATCTACGCGTGCAATTAAGGGTTTGTCCTGCGATGCGTTTGTTCGAGGGCCCCTGTTGAAGTTTAAATCCTGTGAAGACTCTGCGGGGGAAAATCCGGATGTCCTGAATTTAGAAGGCGAGTTCTTATTAAAACACTGTTCCTCTGTATGCCCGCTTTTTCCACAAAATCTACATCTATGTGTCCTGCGAACATTTGACTCTGCATTTAGCGAGTTTTTACTAAAATACCGTTCCTCCGTATGCCCGCTTTTCCTACAAAATCCACATTTAAGCGTTCTATGAACATTTAGCTCTGAATACGGTTTCTTTTGACTTTTACAATGCTTACGCATGTGTCCCAATCGATTGCAATCGAAACACTTGCGAGCCGAAGTATCTACTACACACACCTTTGAATTATTATCAAATGAGCTTGGATTTACAGGCAACTTTTGAAACTCGAATTCTCTCGCCAATTTTGATGCAGAATTTATCATGGACTCCAAACTATCTGCCTGCTCTCTAATCATTAGCATTCTGATATTAACATTAAACAAACCTCTCTTGAATCCCGAAATCGCAGATCTCTTAAGGAGAACCCTGACCCCCTCAGATTGCTGAAAATCAAAGTTCTCCTTTACCGCCGTGAGTCCCCTATCCAAAATTTCGTTAACCCGTGCTCCATAACCCTCGACACTCTCCCCATTACCTTGATAAGCATTTTTAACTCATCATAAATTCGATCTATATGAAAAGACTGCACAAAAATTGATTTAATTATATTTATTAGTTCCTTTAAAGTATTCGGCTCGCAGCTGCCTGCAATCAACTGGTCCACATGCCCACATATTTTGTTCCGTATTAGAGCTAGTAAATTTATCCTATCCCCAGCCCTAACTCGGGAATTCGCGAGGTTACACTGTCTGATAAAGTTTGTTAAAGAACTAGCTTTACCATCAAACACCGAGACTAGATCAGCGGCCATTTTTAACGGCATAAACGCAATTTCCGAAACACTCGAAGGTATTTCAATATTTTCAGTAGTAGACGTATTTGAAGATGAATATTCACTATTTGTACCAGAAGAAATATTTTCACCCAAAGCAACTTGTAACGGCACTTCACCCATTTCATTGCACTGTTCTACAATAGAAATCTGATTATTCGCGGAAAACTGTACTCCCACATCCTCAGTCTCAAAAGAACCACTACTACTCAAGGCTCCTTTTCGCCCTTTTTTGAACTTTCTAAATCCCGTAATGTACGGAGGCATGTTTTTTGTTTACAACAAAATCCGAAAAATATTATATATTTATATGTATAAGCTTTGCGAGCGGAAAAGAGCAAATGTATATATATATATATGTACGCAGCAATCAATAATTCACCAATCCTTCTCCTGAATCCTCGTCCAGCTATCCTTTTCCTGAGTCCTCGTCCTGCGATGATCGTCCCTCGATCTGGTTCAGCAGGAAGACCCGTGGGCAAGGTGCATGTGATCAACGATTATTAACTTGCACGGTCGTCGAGATCACCTTTTCCAGCATTTGCCCTTGCTCCTGGGGAAACCGTGAGGAAAACCCAAGAGGGATAAGATGCAATGATTCTAATGCCCCGAGTTAATAAAATTATTTAATGTTGGACTTAGGGTTTTTCTGGCGTTCAGGCCGCATGTGACAGGATTATTAGAACTACGTGCGACTTAGCCAGGAATAAGTTAATTTAAGATAAATTAAGAAATGTAATATGAACTTTATTATAACTGTTTAAATATAACTAATTTAACACAAAAGTTGAATTCTTTACTTTAAATACAAGCTTTTACAATAGACGTCTATACTAGTTAACGGTCGCTATGCGAGTGAGTATTAACAAATTGTTTTAAATAAAATGCAATAAAAAAAAAAACGAAAAACCATAAATTCAAGAAAATCGTAGTTGGCGCTAAACTTCAAACAGAATTGCCAAACGCAAGGTGTTCGCGAAAACTGCCGAAATAAATAACAATTGGTTTTATTGACTCGAAAATATTTCGCGTCTTTTATTTTTAACGATTTGCCGGCTTCGATGATTCGAGCGTGGTTATTTTATTCTTCAGCGCAAGAATAAGAAGCGGAACTTTCGCTAATTCGCGTGACGGTTATAGACAAGAACTCGAACAGGTGATCGAAAACTTGTAATGCTCTGATTAGCGGTTTGAAATGTAATGAATACGATCGACAAGCGCGCGGCCGGCCCGAAGGCGATCGGGATCGATCGGGGGTCTTCGGTTCCTCGCTCCTCTCTCCGCCGCGGAAGTCGAGCTACTCGATCCACCCAAACTCCCGAGCGGAGAGAGGGGCACCCCGCCGGCGCAACCACTGCTCCTCGATCGGTAGTTTATTGTATATACAGATATTTACAAATTAAAATTAAATATGTACAACATTTACAATCGGGATTATTTCCCGAACACAAGGGCTCATTCACATTCCATAACAACGGGCAAACGGGTCTCCGCTGCCATCTAGGAATGACATGGGAATTAATTTATCTTTATCAAAAGTAGCGATACGCAACACATGATACTCGAACGAGGTGATACGAGTACTGCGCGAGCGACAAACGAAGAACACTCACACACCGCGACAACTTTACCCGTATCGTGTCAAATAAATCTCCCTAAAATTGATCTTCCTAAATTCGACGGTCGTATCGAACAGTGGATCACTCTCAAAAACGCTTTTACGAATATGATACATAAATATTCTGGTTTGAGCAACGTCCAAAATTTAAACTATCTTCGACTCTCATTGTCTGACAAAGCAGAAGACGCGATTGACGCATTTATGATTAGCGAAGATAATTATGAAGTGGCGTGGAAACATTTAAATGAAATGTATGATAATAAACGCGCACTTATTCTTCGACACGCTACTCTTATTCGCGATACTCCCGCGATGAAAAACAACTCGTCTGAATCGATTCGAGACCTCGCAAGCTACATGCAACTTCACATACGTTCTTTACAACCACTTGGGATTGGCTCAGATCTTCTTACAAGCATTGTAATCTCGAAAATGTCTAAAGAGATTAGAAAGGGTTGGGAAACGACACAGACAACAACAGAAATCCCCAAAATTACAGACGTTTTTAAGTATTTACATATGACCGCGCACCAATGCAAAGAGTACGACATAGAACAGACTGACGATTCAAACTCGAATAACAACAAACACGTTTATCACTGAAAAAGCAAGATAATGGATATGCGGTGTCACAAATTTCAGAAAATAGATAAGAAACGTATAAACCCGTACCAGTCTCGCGATTTCATACCTACAAAGAGACAGAAAACACGCGTCTTTGCGACAACTTCCAATTTGCTATGTAGAATTTGTAACACTGGATCACATCCAATTTATTCATGTAAAAAATTCTCAACCTTACCAGTTGATAAACGAATTGAAGCTACGGAAAAGGCACAAGTATGCATCAATTGTCTCCGACCAGGCCATAGTCCTGAAAACTGCAAAGCAGGACGATGTCACATTTGCAATAAACTCCATAACACACAACTTCATCAGGAAACATCTTCTAATTCAGAAAAAACGACATGAATAGAATTAGATCATTCACAACCACGCGTTTCTAAGTGTCGTCACATTTCTCTTGTAACTGATGGGTTATCGAATGGAATAATGGCCACCGCAATTGTTTACGTTTTCGATCGTGATCAACAACCGATTGAATGTCGAACATTAGTAGACACATGTTCGAATGCAAATTTTATGACAGAGAGATTAGCTACAAAGTTACGACTTCCCAGCAAAAATCAATCAATAACCATCGAAGCTTTAAATCAACTAAGTACTGTCACCAAAAAGATTGTAATTACCGTAATAAAATCTCGCGTTTCGAATTACCAACGAAATTTAATATTTTTTACGATACCAAAAATTTCTGGATTCTTACCCGACACTCAAATAGATCGATCAAAACTTTCAATTCTGGCTAATATAAAATTAGCAGACCCACGTTTTCATCAACCAGCACCCATCGACATGCTGATCGGTACCGGTCCAGCACTTTCATGCCTTAGCATCGGACAAATAGATATATCCCCTCACAACGGTTCCGATCTCATCCTTCAAAAAACCCAACTAGGTTGAATCATCGGGGGGAGTGTATCCTCAATCGCCCCTAAATCAAAACATAAAAGGAACACGTATGTAACAAATTTGAATTTTGAACTGAGCAAATTTTGGGATGTAGAAGAAGGAATAATCAAAAGACATTTTTCATTAGAAGAACACGAATGCGAAGCACATTTCGTAAAGAATGTCGCGCGAAATGAAACTGGGCGGTACATAGTAGCATTACTGTTCAAACCAAATCAAGTTCAACTTGGAGAATCACGTTCGAAAGCTTTAAATCGATTACATTCCTTGAAGCGAAAACTAGAACGCGATTCCGAATTGAAGCGTGAATATTCTGCCGTAATCGAAGAATATCTAACGCTCGGACATATGCAAAGGGTTGTAACGCGAATGATAGCCGCGACCCTCTCCTCTTCGGGCCATTCTCCGCCGCGCTTGGTTTCCCCTCTCCGACGCCGGTACCGCCGACCGCCGCTAGGCCGTCACCGAGCGCTGCGATCCCGCACGGCGCTCTCTCGCTACCGAAAGTGGGGAGCGCCGTGCATATATACCACGCCGCGCCGCCCAGAGAGGCAGAACGCCTGGGCGAGTGATAAGTGTAAGAACATCACTACCATATATTGTACTATTTCGCTGCTCAAACGCTCTCGTTTTCATCTCTCTCTCTCTCCGACCCTCCAACCGAGTACGAACAAGACGGTGTGCGACCGCTACTTTACTGTTCGCTCGAAACCCGTTTAGCCTAACGTCCTCACGCCGCCGGCCTCTGGCCCGAAACGGGATCATCCGACCGCCGGTACCGTGTCCTGCGACCGCGGGACATCCCGGAGTCATGGTCTATAGCCCGGAAAGAGTGGGTGTGCGACCGCTACCTGCTTGACCCCTTTGGGGCACCGTCATTTCCTTCCCGACCTCCCTGGGGATAAATTGCCTGCGTCCAGGCTAAGCTCGAACGCGTACTCCGGCGATCGACTGAGTCGGCGCCCCGACCCGCGACGGTCCTACCGCACCGCACCGAGCCCGAACCGTTACAAATTGGCGCCCGAACAGGGACCGCGCGATCGGACTGTATGCGTAAAGTAGGGTGGGTTTATACTTATCGCAAAGAAGGCTTAACTCGCTTTGCCGCCGAACACCACCTGGACACCAGCGGGACGCTAGCAGACCTCCGAACGAGAATAACTCACTACCACCGGACCATGCCGCTCGAAGAGGAGGAGAAAATGACATCCACTGCAGGGGGGCCAGCCACCAACCCTCGGCCCAGCACTCCAACCGCCGAAATTCATCCGGCAACCGCCGACTTCGCGACGCTAGAACTCCTACGGAAGAGTGGCGTCACTTATGACGGGGGAAACAGCGCTGATGAATTCCTAAAACGCCTAGAAGCAGTACGAGCTGCGTACAACCTAACCCCCGCAGCTCTATTACAAGGCCTTCCCTGCCTATGGAGAGGAACCGCCTTTCAGTGGTATCTCAACCACCGCCTCGAATGGGCCACCTGGGAGGACTTCGAGGAACTCTTCCAACAGGAGTACCTAACATACCGACACACAGGCGAGCTCCTCGGACAGATACAACGTCGCACGCAGCGACGCGGCGAATCCGGGAGAGAGTACTTAACAGCGATGGAAATCCTACTACGGCGGTATGGACGAGATACCAAGGAGGAGCAGCTAGCCCAGTGCCATCGAAACCTCGCTCCCGCCTATCGTCAGTTTATATGCCGGAGGTCCATCCACACTCGAGCCGATCTCGTGGCTGCTATCACCGAGTACGAAGACCTGCAGCGAGAACTGCGACCGGGCCCCACCCCCCGGACCCACGACCAAGCACAGGCCTACGAAGTTAGCCCACTGGCTCCGCCCTGCCACGAACCCCGAAATGGCGAAAGCCGACTGCCTACGCGGTCTTACGACCGAAGCACATGTTGCTGGCGATGTGGCCAACGAGGGCACCTCCGGCAAGACGCCTCTGGCCGTCGAACCCGCGACAGCCTATGTCATCCCGAAGAGTGAAACGACGACATAGCCAGCGCTCAGGGCGCCGCTCGGCTAGGCCCAGCTCATGCGCCCAACCACAATGCATAAGCACCGACCAAAGGGTCTACATAAGCTTCACTGCTTACGGGCTTCACTACCCCGCAATGGTCGACACCGGAGCCAACTGCAGACAACTCGGCGCCTCCTGGAACGCGGCGACACAAGCGGTCGAGTAGCAGATGGAAGCCATACCATCACGGACGGAGAGATCATTATCCATGCCACGATCCAAGGAAGACGCATCTGCCATCGGTACGTCATTCTTCCGACCATGAGTCACCCTATCCTCCTCAGAGTCGACCTTCTGGGTCAGCTGGGCACCACCGTACAAATCGCGGACACCCGGTGGACATTCCCCGGCACAGATGAGGTCATGGAGACCACCGGCCTGAGGGACTATACGTCAGACCAGAAACAATTTCTGTTACGACTCTTGGAGGAAGAACTCCCCCAGTTCCGCCAGCTGGCTCCAACCACCACTTGGATTCGACACCGCATCCGGCTGATGAGGGCGACGAACCCTCCAAACAACGGTACACCCCCCGCAACCTGGCCATGCAGGCCATCATCGACCAGGAGGTCGACCAAATGCTCGCCACGGGAATTATCGAGCCGTCCATCAGCCCGTGGAGTTCGCCAGTGGTCCTGGTCCGCAAGAAAACCGGCCGCTACCGATTCTGCATCGACTTCCGACAAGTAAACCAACGCACGATAAAAGATGCATATCCCTTACCCCAGGTCCAGGCCACTTTATAAAAACTCCGCGGGGCTCGATATATTTCCACCCTGGATCTGACGAACGGATACTGGCAGGTACCTCTGGACGAAGCCAGCAAACCGATCACGGCGTTCACCGTACCGGGAGGAGGCCTCTACCAGTTCCGAGTCATGTCATTTGAGCTCCACTCCGCCCCGGCCACGTTCCAGCGGTTACTAGATGACGTCATTGGCCCCAAGTTGGCTCCCCGGAGCTTTGCCTACTTGGACGACATCATAGTTCTGGGGAGAACTTTCCCCGAGCACCTCGCAAATCTCCGAGAAGTATTCCAACGACTAAGGGCCGCCAACCTCAGCATAAACCCCGAGAAGTGCCGGTTCGGGTGTAAGGAACTAATCTACTTGGGCCACTTAGTCACCGACCAAGGTATTAGGACCGACCCTGGCAAAGTCCGAGCCATCCACGAGATACCAGCTCCCGCCTCGCTCAAAGAACTCCGCCGGTTCCTTGGGATGGTATCTTGGTACCGACGGTTCATACTGCGATTTGCTGACCTTGCTGCCCCGTTGTACCAACTCTTTCAGAAACGGCGGCGCTGGACCTGGACCACGGAGACCGAACGAGCCTTCCAGGAACTCCGACGACAGCTCGCCACCGCGCCCATCCTGGCCTGCCCGGATTTCTCAAAACCGTTTATATTACAAACGGATGCCAGCAGCTGCGGGGTGGGAGCCGTCCTCACGGAGGAGCAGGAAGGGGAGGAACGAGTCATCGCATACGCCAGCTTTACCTTAAACCCAGCGGAGCGCAATTACTCGGCCACCGAGAGGGAGTGCCTCGCCGTCGTCTGGGGCATCCAGAAGATGCGCCCATACCTGGAGGGATACGATTTCACCGTCATCACCGACCACCAAGCGTTGAAATGGCTCCAGGCTTTAGACAATCCGTCGGGCCGCCTGGCTCGTTGGACCCTGGAACTGCAGCACTACGATTTCGAGATCCAGAACCGGAAGGGAGAGTGGAAGTTCGTGGCTGACGCCCTCTCCCGTTAGCCCGAGGGGCCCCCAGACGACGCCGAGGCCATCGAGCCCCCCAATGCAGATCCCTGGTACGGCCGCACCACCAAAGCTGTCAGCGAACGCCCGGATGACCACCCAAACTACCGAATACAGGAAGGACGCCTCTACCGCCGTTTTCCTGATACCACGGGCCTCCACCCCGAGCTGGAGTGGAAGCTCTGCGTCCGGAAGGCCGACCAAGTCCAAACGCTGCGGGACCATCATGACGCCCCAACCGCCGGCCATCTCGGCATCAGTAAAACGAATGCCCGCCTGGCACAGAGGCACTACTGGCCGGGAATTTTTCGCGACAGCGCGCGATACGTCCGTCAGTGCCAAACGTGCAACGAGTACAAAATCCTGCAGCGGCCACCCGCCGGGGAAATGCACACCACACCAGCCGCGCAGTCATGGGACGTCGTCTCAGTCGACTTGATGGGACCATTACCTCGATCCACCAAGGGCCATACCACTGCTGGTTATGCAAGACAAGTTCTCCAAGTGGATCGATCTCCAATCACTCCGACAGGCGACCGCGCCAGCAGTCACCCGATCGTTCCGAGAACGAATCGCCCTCCGATACGGAGCGCCGCGACTGATAATCAGCGACAATGGACGCCAGTTCGAAAGCCGGGAATTCAGGTGCCTGCTGAAGAAGTACGGGATCGAACACCCCCGTACACCCCACAGTGTAACCCCGTGGAACGGACCAATATGGTCCTCAAAACCATGATCGCACAGTACACCGGAAACGATCATCGAACCTAGGATGTCTGGCTACCCGAACTGGCGTTCGCCTATAACGCCGCCCAGCACGACGCCACCGGTACCACGCCAGCCTATCTGAACTTTGGCAGAGAACCGGCGGTACCACGAAGCCAAAGCCTATTCGACCCACCGATCGACCTTTCTACCCACCAGGAAGCAATCGCTCGGCTCCAGGACGCGATCAGCCTCGCCACTCGGTCCCTAGCTGCGGCTGGTGCCCGACAGGAGCGCCACTATAACAAGCATCGACGGAAGTGGCTACCCGGAGTCGGAGACATGGTGATGTACCGGATACGCGCGCTCTCTTCGGCCAATACGCACTTTAATGCGAAACTGGCGCCTAAATACGCCGGCCCGTGTCATTTAATACGACATCTTGGCCCAACGGTAGTCGCTCTCCAGGGGCCGGGCCACCGCACGCTGCGCACGCACATACAGGATCTAAAGCCGATCAACGAAACAGGTAATACCAACTACCACCAGATGGCTCCAACCGGGACGATGTCCCTCGCAGCCAAAACAGCGGCCGCAGCACATAAGACCAAACCGAGTGACGCACAAACCAAAGCCCGGGGTACTCCCTCCCGGAACCCTGGACCCCACACCACTGGAGAGAGCGACGACACACCGGCCGCCCGAGTCCAGACCGCGTATCCGAGCCGTGGAGACGCTCGGGTACTTTACGGGGCCTCTAATCCGTCGCTGGCCACCACCAAATCTGCGCCCCCCTCCGAAGACACGGCCCGTTCCAACAACGCAGGCACCACCCGTCACCGCCGAGGCGCTGGTCGTGGAAACCCTCGGAGGACCCAGGAGGGTACCCCCAACTCCTCCAGCGGCGACGACGACCAGCGTCATCTCCAGCGCCGAGGTCAGCTGGCTGTTGGACTGAGCGGCAGTACCACCGGCCCCGCCAACACCCGTCCACCCTCCTCCGGCACGACGACCAGAGTCGCCAACCCGGACGACACCCGACGTCCCCGCCGCGGTCGCCTGCAGGCGATACATGCGGCCCAAAGGACAACGGGGCCGGCGAGTATACGGTCAACTTGCGACACCTCACTCGCCGGTACCCCGTGAAGTTGACCGGCCCCGACGGACGGCAGGTCAGCATCAGGCGGGTCAACGACGAGGAGATCCGCCTCCGATTCCTGCCGCCAACGGGGGCCAACGCCGACGCAGCCCCGGTCACCGCACCGGCCCAGCCGCCGCTACCCGCAGCCAGACCACCCTCCGCCGAAGGACCACCCGCCACAGTCCCGATAGCCCCGGCTCCCCCGGCCGAGATTTGGACCCCCCCTCCCCGCCACCGGCCGCCCAGGCCGACCCCGACGAAGCGCTCGATTCCTGGATCGAAATCATGCTCCGGGACCCCGAAGCCCTGTTCTAGGCTAAGTCCACCGCGCTGTACATAGCCCCCCCCCCCATAGTTTTAAGTCTTGTACATAGTAGGATTAAGTTAGATATAAGAAAACAAAAAACCAACCACCGTCACCGCCGGGGGGGTAGGAAGACACCAGGAGAGATTCGCGCCTCCGAAGGGGAGAGGGTGATGCAACGCGAATGATAGCCGCGACCCTCTCCTCTTCGGGCCATTCTCCGCCGCGCCCGGTTTCCCCTCTCCGACGCCGGTACCGCCGACCGCCGCTAGGCCGTCACCGAGCGCTGCGATCCCGCATGGCGCTCTGTCGCTACCGAAAGTGGGGAGCGCCGTGCATATATACCACGCCGCGCCGCCCAGAGAGGCAGAACGCCTGGGCGAGCGATAAGTGTAAGAACACCACTAACAAATATAGCACTATTTCGCCGCTCAAACGCTCTCGTTTTCTCTCGCCCTGTTTCCAACTCTCCAACGAAGTACGAACAGGACGGTGTGCGACCGCTACCTTACTGTTCACGCAAAACCCGTTCAGCCAAACGTTCTCACGCCGCCGGCCTCTGGCCCGACACGGAGGACATCCGACCGCCGGTACCGTGTCCTGCGACCGCGGGACACTCCGGAGTCACGGTCTCTAGCCCGGAGAGTGTGGGTGTGCGACCGCTACTTGCTCGACCCCTTTGGGGCACCGTCATTTCCTTCCCGACCTCCCTGGGGGTAAACTGCCTGCGTCCAGGCTAAGCTCGAACGCGTACTCTGGCAATCGACTGAGTCGGCGCCCCGACCCGCGACGGTTCTACCGCACCGCACCGAGCCCGAACCGTTACAGGGTAACGAATTACGATACTCGCGGCTTTTACTTACCACATCACGCAGTGGTAAAACTCTCTAGAACGACGACCAAAGTACGAGTAGTTTTTGATGCTTCAGCAAAATCCAGCAGTGGATTATCACTAAATGATACGCAAATGATAGATCCTACCATTCAAGATGACATTTTTTCACTACTTTTACGATTCAGGATGCACCCGTACGTGTTAACCGGAGACATAGAAAAAATGTATCGCCAATTTCTTGTACGACCAGAAGATCGAGAATATCAACGTATCCTATGGGGAGACGACAAGGGTGAAATCGGAACATTCAAATTTAAAACCGTTACATTCGGATTGTCATCAGCCCCATTTCTCGCTATTCGTTGTTTAAATTAACTCGCGAATGACGAAATGAATAATTTTCCAAATGCTACAATGACTCTTAAAAGGGATCTTTACGTGGACGATTTATTGACCGGTGCCAATTCAATTGAACAAGCTATCGCGTTGCGTGATGAAATTATACAATTACTTAAACGGGGATGTCTCAACATAAGACAATGGGCATCAAACGAACCAAATATTCTAACTGGGTTAACTAAAGATAAAATTCATCCGAAATACTTTGATGATTCTTCGATAGTTAAGACCCTAGGCATTTACTGGAACGCTCAAAATGATTCGATTTCATACACAGTGAATTCAAAAATAGAAGTAAAATTGACAAAACGCACAATTTTATCCGACATTGCAAAAATCTTTGATCCATTAGGATTACTTGGTTCAATTACAATAATAGCAAAATTAATAATACAACGCCTATGGCAATTAAAACTTGATTTGGACGGATCATTATTACCAGAAAATATATATACAGAATGGATAACTTATGTAAATCAGCTCAAGATATTCAATAGTAGTATATTTGATCGATTCGTTTCACAACAAAATTCACAAAAAATAGAATAACACGGATTCTGCGACGCGAGCGAACGTGCCTATGGTGCTTGGTTATATGTACGACCAATGAATAAACATGGGATTTGGAAGGTTTAACATCTTTGTACCTCACCGTTCGAGATTCGTTATCAAGCGAAATTCAAAGTGTAATTTTTTGGAGTGATTCTACCATTGTTCTAAACTGGTTGAAAAAAGAACCATCCGTTTTAAAAACTTTTGTGGCTAATCGCGTAGCCGAAATTCAATCAAAAATTGAAACATCTACATGGCGTCACGTCAGATCTCAAGACAATCCTGCGGACGTACTTTCACGTGGACAACAACCGCAATTTTTCATAAATAATTTCATTTGGCGTCACGGGTTCAGCGTTCATCTGGTGCTAACGATCCAATGGCGTTAACACCTGGTCATTTTTTGTTTGGCAATTCCCTTACGAGCTTATCAGAACCCGATTTTCGATCGTCTCTATCCAACAAGTTGTCAAAGTGGCAACATATACAAAAAGTGAAACAAGACTTTTGGTCCCGATGGCACAAGGAATATATCAATCATCTGAATGTTCGCCATAAATGGACCAAGGGTTCACATAACATCATGGAGGGCACTATCGTCGTGCTAAAAGACGATCATCTACCACCACTACAATGACATCTCGGACGTGTCGAAAGAGTACACCCTGGCAACGACAGTGTCGTTCGAGCAATCACTATACGAACAGCAAATGGTGGCATCTATAGGCGGAATGTGAAGCTTTTGGCGCCACTTCCTGTAGAAAATTGACCATTAACAACAAACAGGTGACAATTATTCATTCGTTTTTTAACTATGTCGATCGATTAAATCTCTCAACGGGGGGAGTATGTTCTGTTTCCCACAGAGTCGTTCAACCGTCTTGATCTTTCGAGAGCCTGTCGTTAACCAAATAGCGACGAATCAGCTGTTCCGAAAAATCAATATATCGATTGGACGTTGACACGGCTAACCAGACAAAGACAAAATTAATATATTTCTCGTTTCACTCATGTTGAATTCATTTGTCTTAACCCATTGACAGGGTTCCCGGCATACTTGAATGCAATTCACTCGATTTCCTCCTCTTTTCTCAAGAGGGGTCAACGAAATAATCGAATCGAGCTGCAGTTGTTCAGTTTTTCAAAGACCTTAGACCGAAAACGATCGACCTCATCAGACACAGTTCTGATCAAAAAGTTTTCGTGTTAAGGTAAACGGACGCGATATCAGACACGGTGCTGAATTAAAATCACGTATCAATTGGTCGTTAGAATCCTTGATATTCGGCTTATTCTGATTGTACAGCATTCAACGTAAGATTGATTGACTGAGGTCGATCATCGAGACTTCGTCAACCATCTTCGTTTTCCATAATCAATCAGTCGAATAGTGCCGAATAATCTTTGTGTTTCGGAATAACTCGATTCGTTAGCACCGCGGACTTTCCTTCGCGGCCGTTTGGAATTTTTTTCCGATCGACGGTGTTTGTCGCACGTCTGGCTTTGTGCGCGCCTCGCGGACCCCCACTCTCGGTACTCCGTTTTTGTGTGCTAACGGCTTATCGTCGCCACGTTCCGAAACCGAAAAAGGTCAGTCGGCCAATTGTATCGCCTGCAAATAAACCACCTGCTAACGAGGATCGATCATAATCAATTTTGTCGCACTTTTAATCTGCCTGATTCCGAATCCTTCTTCCGCTTCGCGGTTGTCTTGTGCGTGGAGTGCAGTCCCGAAAATCTTTCGACGACTCTCGCACATTTTGGATTCAGCCAATTGATGTATCGAATTACTAATGATTGGTCGAATAGAGTTCAACACGGAACTCAACCAATTATTTATCGTTCTCGACTTGCGTTGGTCGAAAAAGAGTCGTAATATCGAGACTCAACCAATCGTCACGATCTCGAAATTCATACATCAAGAAAACGACGCGTCTAGGGCAGGAATTGTCAGATACAGCCCTACCGATGAGTCTACTGACAATTCCGAGACGAAACGCACGCACTCCGTAAATTCGATCCATTTGAATCAATCACTCAATATTAATTTGGCGAGTGATAATCCGATTGTTTGTATCTTTTAAAAAATTTCAGAAGTAAAAGTATGCAACAATAAGCAAAAATTTACCAATGAAAGTAAATTTGATTGTGATATCTTCCTAACGTCACTCGTGCCACTGCAGCTATTATCAAATAACCAGTCAATTAAGCCAGAAATTGTAGTTTGGAAAAATCCACGACCTTCAACTCCACGATTTTGCAGACCGATTAAAATCGAGTTCCTGCACGAAAATATAGACGCAACTGTACGTAAAATAGAATATATTGAGGAGCAAATAAAGTCACTTGTTCCCTTCATTACAGTCGTAGATGGAAAAGAAATTTCTATTTCATATAAATTGGCAATGACGATGATTGATGGTAAAGTTTGCAATGCTGCATCATCCACATCATCTACACAGCGTTGTTATTTATGTGGAGCGACATCAAAAGACTTCAATAACATTGACATGATGTTACAAAAAGAAGTCAATCAAGGCTATTTGCGTTTTGGACTCTCCACGTTACATGCGTGGATTCGCTTTTTTAAATGCTGTTTGCATTTGTCATATAGGCTCGACATAAAGAAATAGCAGATACGGACGAGAAAAGAAAAAGAAGTAATGAAAAACCGTAAAGCCATTATACAAAAAGGTTTTCACTCACAATTGGGGCTAGTCGTGGATCGTCCAAAGTCTGGATACGGAAGTTCGAATAACGGCAATACGGCTCGGCGTTTTTTCCATAACCCGGAAGTATCTGCGGCTATAACAGAAGTTGACGAACAATTAATAAAGCGATTTCACGTTACGTTGCAAGGGTGAGAGGTTGTGGGGGGAGGGGGTGGGTTTGTTCGAGAGGGATTTCAAGGGGTGAATTTTGTAGAGGGCATCAAGGAGAGTCGCCCCAAAGGTTTTTTTGAATTTTTCAACCCCTTCCGTCATCCCTAGCCTGTTTCAAAGAGGCGTTTTTCTACACCATCCCCTTTAGGGGGTGAATAAACCCCTTCGCGTCAACCCTCGCCAATGCAACTTTACACACGCCTAGGGGACACTTCAAAAGTACTCCTCACGCAGTTTCATTTCAATCGGTTGAAAACTCCCATAGTTACGACGGTTTGGAAAAGTGTCCCGCTAATTGTTTGAAGCAGTGTAGAAGCACTAACTGATGCTAGCTTTAGAGATTGTCAAGATTCAACATCTACTCAGCTATAACATCTTTTTGGAGATGTTATAGCTTGGAGAAGTCATAAGCAATCATATGTGACTCTCTCAACCTGTCAAGCTGAATACTTGGCAATGAGTGATGCATGTCAAGAGTTGATTTCGTTGAATAAGTCAATCAGATATGTCATTGGAAAAACTCTTTTTCCAGTCACAGTTTGGTGTGACAACAGATCAGCTGGTGACTGCACAAAGAAGGACGGAAGTCACAAACTTTAAACATTTGATGAAAATTTAGAGGACAATAATCAGAGGCTTCTAGACAGAGAGAAAACTGGTAGTCGAAAGCATATGGCTGATACTCATGGAGATTTTGTTAAACAATGTGTTGATGAACGAAAAATTAAAGTCAGTTGGATTGCAACTAAAGAAAATTTAGCAGATATAATGACGAAACCATTGCCATTAGACGCACATAAATATATAAGAGATAAGGTGTTAAATTATAATTAATTTTAGAGAATTTAGAGATATATTTCGTAAAATTATATATATATTAATTTGTATTGTTATGTTCTGTTTGTTCACAGATAAACGCAATTAAGAGAATAGAGCCTAAGAGAAATCTAGATCTCAACTGATTTCAAGAGATGAACTTAAGAGGAATAATGTATTTAAGAGAAATAATATTAATGTTTAAGTTGTTTTCTCGATATAGATGTTATACTTTTATCTGATAATATTACTGCAATAGCTTTATCAAATAAGATAAATAGGATAAATTTGAGAGAATTTAGAGATAAAGGAGGGAATGTGAGGAAAGAGCCGAGTTTGGGCATTCAAATATGAGTTGCGAGTGGCGCGAGCGACGCGAGGCCGGTGGGAGGGCATAGAGAGAGCTCTGTGATTTTGGACATTTTCCGAGGATAGTGGGAGTGAAATTTGGGCTATCGGTGAACCCGCGAGTGCCGGAAAAGCGAGTGAAAAGGGAGAGAAGAAAGGAAGATCGAAGAGGAGGGAGGAAAGAAGATAAATCAGTCTCCCTGGGGAAGGAAACCTTCCTCCAGGGAGTATACAACTATGGAGAGGGGAATGGTAGATATTGAGAAGGAAGGCCGCCTGGAGGAAAAAAATTCCCCAGGCTGGTCGACGTGCCTAGTGGCATAATGTTCAGAGAAGAGACTCTTACGCTATCACCTGAACTTAGCTTTGTAGCGTATTTCTACGCCTAAACTTTTATGGAACAATTACTTTTGCCGGGGGAAGGTAATCTCGTACTCGTATATAGAACACAGCTTTTTGGATTTTTTTTTCTTTATTTTCTCTTAATCTGACGAGCACGTGTCCGTGACGTTAACCACGCTAACGAACTTCTCTAAAAGCTCTCTTTGCTGCGTCTCTTATTCAAAAACGACGAAAACCTCTTTATGCTAAATTCTCTAGCTTAGGTTGGTAACGCTGCTTGAACATTACCCCCCTTCAAGTCTTTAACAATACTGACATAAATTTGCGAATATTTGTAAATAACATTGTGACTAAACTAACTTATCCTAATAAAATATAACAATTTTTACAACTTAAATCTAACAGTCTTTGGTCCTTTGTACGTTCTTAATTGCACTTGCCTATTTGCGTCAAGTTCTTCCTGTGAAATTTCAACAAATGCTGGTTTGAGTCTTTCTGTTGAAATATTTATTGGTACTCCTTTGTAATCAATTTTAAATACATGTTCCGAAATTCTGTTTAATACAGTGTAAGGCCCTTCATATGGTGCTTCCAAAGGCTTCCTAGTTGCGTCTACCCTGACGAAGACATGTGAACATGCATGTAGAGTTTTATGAACAAATGGCTTTACAATTTTGTGATGTACGGTTGGTGCTGAACGTATTTTCCTGATATGCTCTCTGAATTTCTCAATGTAATGGTTCGGATCATTAATTACTTCTTCGCTTAGGAAAAACTCTCCTGGCAGTCTAAGCGTAACGCCGTATAACATTTCCGCGGTTGACACTTTTATATCTTCCTTGTAACTCGTCCTTAATCCGAATAATACTGTAAAATTTCCACCCAGTCCTTAGTTCCGTAGCACATTATGGCTGCTTTCAGTGAACGATGCCATCGTTCTATTATGCCATTGGAAGCTGGGTGGTACGCTGTAGTACGAGTTCTCGTACAACCTATAAGTTTCATTAATGAGTCAAATAACTGAGATTCAAATTGCATACCTCTATCGGTTGTGATAGTTAACGGTGCTCCAAATCTGGGTATCCAAACTGTGTACAAAGCTGATACAACTATATCTGCCGTGATATTTTTAATAGGAACTGCTTCTGGCCATCTGGTAAATCGATCGATCATCGTTAGACAATATGTGAAACCCTTGGATTGAGGTAATGGCCCCACTATGTCCATATGTACGTGCTCGAAACGTCCTTTAGGAATATCTATATTTTCTGGAACTATTTTATTATGCCTATGAATTTTGCTTTTTTGACAGGCAATACATATTCTACACAAGTTTCTAATGTCTGTATTCATTTTTGGCCACACGAAACTTTTTGCTATGAGCCTTTTTGTGGATCTATTGCTTGGGTGTGCCAAATTATGGACGGAATTAAATATTCTTCTGCGTAGACTCTTAGGTACATAAGGACGTATATTATTGCCTTTTAAATCACAATACAATTGAGTATTTTTTCCTTCAACCTGTATCCTTTGTAATTTTAAATGTGGTATAATTTCCTGTAAAATTTGTTGTAATTCCTCATGTTTTGCTTGCTCTGTAACGAGCTCTTCTGTAGATACTACAACAGGCATATCCACTTGCTCCATTCGGGAAAGAGCATCTGCCACTTGATTATATTGACCTGATATATGTATTATCTTGGTAGAAAATTGTCCTATGAAGTCTAAATGCCTGAGTTGTCGTGCGGTAGCTTTGTCTGATCGTTGTTTAAATGCTGTTGTAAGTGGTTTATGGTCAGTGCGTATAATGATATCTCTTCCTTCCAAAAGATGCCTGAAGAACTTTATGCGTTTATAAATGGCTAGTAGCTCTCGGTCATATGCACTGTATTTCTTTTGTGTTTTGTCCAAGTTTCTTGAAAAGAATCCTAGTGGTTTCCATTGTCCATTTTCCTGCTGCTCCACTACTGCTCCGATTGCCATGTCTGACGCGTCTGTTGTCAGCGCTAATTTAGCATTATCTTTGGGATAATGCAGTAACGAGGCTTTAGCTATTTGCTTTTTACATTCCTCGAAAGCTAGCTCAGTTTCTTTCGTCCATTTGACGAGCCTTTTATCATTTTTCTTTGCTCCGACTAAATTAGCATGTAGAGGTGCTTGTGCTTCCGCGGCATTGGGTATGAACCTTCTATAGAAATTAAGAATTCCTAGGAATCTCCGCTGCTTGAACCTATGACTATATGTAGGTCCCTACAGCTTCATGGCATGTAGCGCCACAACGCGGAATAGCTTTAACACTACCGCATGTAGTATATATTTATATTCAAATTAGGAGCGGAATTCAAATGGATTAACGCATTGAATCAACGAACCGCCACGTACATTTTTAAACATTCAACGTGGGTGATCAAGCGTGGGAAAGTCGAAAGTCAGGAGAGAAAAGGGAACGTTCACTGAAAATACTTAATAGATTCATTATAGGCCGTGTCGAATCGCCATTTCCGTTGGAGTGCATTTCTTTAGAATTCGAGTCGAGTTAGCTTTTGTTCCAGCTTGTAAGATCCTTAAAAATAACAAACTCGCGCTGTACCTCGGTTCGCGTTTCCGGCGACTTCCTTAAGAGGGTAATAAATTTCCTTAAGGGTTGCTGTGTCTCGCTGGCGCGTTTTCTCTCTCTCTAGACCTCTGCGCTTTCCCTTTTCACATGTAGCCCTGCACAAACATGGCCGCGCGACTCCCACCTCCACCCGACTCGGGGGTGGATCCGAGATCGACGAAGATCACCGATAGAAGGAGTAGAGCGCAACCCCCGATTGGACCAAGACAACCCGAAGGGAGGATCGGGAATCTTCCGGAGAAGGGAGAGAAGCAGCAGATCGAGCGAAGATTTTTCCAGAGAGTTCAATCGTAATCGAATCTCTGGTAACGAACTACAAAACGATTTAAACCAAACGAGTCGACTGAATAAACGTCTTTGCTTTTTTCATAAAAGTATTTCCAATTTTTATTTTACGCGCCTCTCCGGGCAGAGCGGTTCAGCACTCCACGGGCACCATACCCACGTCAGAAAATTCCCTATCACCGCACGATGCGTTCCGCAACAAGACCATAGGGACAGGAAAAAAGAGGAAGTTGAACACGTGTTTGAAAGTTGAAGACACAAAGGAAAGCGTAGAGACGCGCATTAACAAAGAAAAAAGTATTGCAGAGAAAAGTGAAAGTTTGAGAGTACAATATCTGAAAGAAAATAAGGGCGAAAAAGGTAAGGCAAGTAAGCCAAGAATTGTGGAGGAGGTTATTCTTACAGTAAAGAAAGTGGTAATAGAAAAAGGGAAAGGAAAAAACACATATATAAAGGAAAACCAGGAAGGAAAATCTGAGAGATACATGGACGGCGGTCCAACATATAAAGTCAAAGGAAAAGAGGAAAGGAACGACAAAGTAAAATAGGTATTTATGGGGAAAAAATTACCAATCATAGAATTTACGAAAAACAATAGCAATGCGCAGAATTACGTAAATAATTTAGACACGCACTTAAACTTTTTCGAAGCAGTTTTAGACTATAAGAATTCTTCGATCAAAAAAAAAGTAAATTATATACGTATATTCCGAATATTACAGGAGTTTCACGGGTATATTAAAAGTATTAGGATAGTGAACAAAATAATCGCTGAGGTTACGTTTAGAGACGCGTATAACGGTATGGAAACATAGAAAAATCAAAGAAAAAGAAGAAAAGACTTGTGTGTACAAAATCCCGCGAAGAGCAACCGGAAGGTGGGGGGTTTGCAGAGAGTGGGACTACTCACCCAAGGAATTAATAGAGCTAGCGGAAGAGGGTCAAGGTATCATCAGTGCGGAAAGGCTGAAAAAACGTATAAAAACTGAAAAGGGAATAGACTATAAAGAGTCGATGTTAGTGCTAGTGAAGTTTGCAGGTGATACGTTACCTACCAGAATAAGTCTCTACGAGGGTGCGCTCAACATCAACATCGATCCATATGTCAAAGGAGTGAAACAATGTTTCAAGTGCTTAAAGTATGACCACTTTAAAAATATATGCAGAGCGGAGGACAAAAAGTGCTTCATCTGTGGGGAGAATTACCATGGGAGGTGCAACGGTGTGCCAAAATGTGTGAATTGCGGCGAAAGCCATGGATCATTGAGCAGAATGTGTCTCCACTGGCAGATGGAAAGCGCCACAAATAAATTGATGGCTCATAAAAACATAGCCTTCAGCGAAGCAAGAGAAGAGAGAAACTTCCCAAGCTTACCTAACAGGAGAATGTACAGAGAGGAAACGTGGGAGGACAGGCTGTGTCCCATTAAGAAAAACCCTTGGGAAAGGAAAATCAAAGAAAAGGAGGTAACGTTTGTAAATAAGAATAGATACAATGTTCTCAACGACGAAAATGAGGGTTATGAGCCAGGTAACTGGGAGGCGAAAAACTTAGAGACGGGAACAAGATACCAGGATCATAGCTACCAAATAAACAAAAAAACACAAAAACCAAAAAGAGAATTCTCAGAAGACGACATCGAGGCAGTCATAAGCTGGATCACAAACTCCAACATGGAGGATATCATTATAAATAGAATTAATAGAAATAAAAAAATATACCATCCAAGGAGAATAGATTTGGACGACTCGGATTATAAACCAGCAAGAGCAAAAAGAGAGTATATGGAAGGTAGAAAAGCATGGGAAAGAGAGGATAGAGTGAGGAAAGAATTGCCTAAATACGCCCCAATTAAGGAGGTCGAGAATAACAGAAAAGCACTAGTAAGAAAAAATCATGAGATGATAAGGTCAACTTTCAGGAACGAGAAAAGATTTGGAAGGACATATAGCAGAAGGCCGAGGTTTCCGAACGTGATACCTAGGGATACGGGGAGAGACGAGGAAGAAAAGAAGAAGGCGACAAAGATCGCAAAGGAAATAGATGAACTAAAACCAGCCCAGATCATAGGTAGTTTGGGATCAGAAAGAGATGCAAGGGATGCACAAGAAGGAAAAGAACAAGAATCGAACATCAGAACAAATGTGATGTCGGACGAAGAGTGGGAAGGTGAAACACCGATAACCGATAAAAAAGAAGAAGAAGAGGAGACGACGCTCATACACGATGAGAATATGGAGGATCTACTGAAGTTCGAATCCATTGGGGCCACGGTAGAGGTGATAGAAATCAGCACGGTAGAAGAAGGAAGCCCGTCAGAGGGACAAGCGAAAGAAAACAAGGAAATGGAAAATAACGAGTACCCGGAAGACGGGGAAGAATGGGGAACTCCGCAACAGGGAAGAGAAAGGTAAGCGGTTACCTGAGTAAAATAAAAAATAATTTAAAAGTCAGTTACAGGTAAAATCAGTTAAACTTGAGGACTGTTTACGACACAGTAGGAACATAAGAAACTAATAGGCGAAATAATTCAGATAACTTATACAGTTTATTATTAAAGTATACATCTAAAATATAATTTAATAATAAATTATTTTCAGATTATGTCGAATTATGTAAAGATAGGCTTTTGGAACGCGAATAGCATTATGAATAAAACAATAGACTTATTAAATTGTATCGACGAATATGATGTGATGTTTGTATGCGAATCATGGGTAGAAAAAATACAAGAAAAGAATATTAAGGGATACTTAGTAGTATATAATAATATTCCGGAATTCGAAGGGAAAAGAAGAAACGGAACGTCAGGTACGGGTATGATTATACTATATAGAGAAGAATTGAATATTAAAGTGGTAAATGAGGAATACGAGCCGAGAAAATTCGAATTCATGAACGTAGATATTATAAATGAAGATAACGAGGCGGTTTATAATATAATATTTCTATATAGAAATCCAGGTAGCAATTTCACCAAGGAAAAATGGAAATACTTGTTTGATAAAATGAATATTAAGGATAACACTGTAATAATAGGAGATCTAAATGCAAAGCACACGAGTTGGAACTGTAAGAGGGAAAACACGTCAGGAAGTGCATTGGCTATAGTATTAGAAGAAATAGAAATGGAAATAGTTAACACAGAAACAATAACTAGGATTGACCTTATCATTACACACCCATATATGTCAGGTAACTTAACATACTCTGAGTCTAACATTAACCTAGGATCTGACCATCAGATAATTAACTTAATATTATACGCAAATGATAGTATAGGTTTAGATAACTATCGCAGCAAATTTGCGAGAAAATCTGGCAGACTGTATGATAAAAAAGACAATGTGAATTGGGATAATATAAGGGAAGAATTAGAAAGGAAAAAGGATAAAATAATGGAAGAATTCAAGAAAGCTGAGGATATAGGAAACAAATATAAGGTATGGGTAAGCAATATCAAGGAAGTATTTAGACTAGTTAAGGGAAAGGAAAGTAGGACAAGTAATAGACAGGTAAACAATCGAGACAACATACTACAGAATAATAACCGAAAAGGAAGGAATCATAATGAGAGGAAACCGAACAATAAAAGGATGCGAACAATAAAAAATTCTGGTGGGACGAAGAATGCAGAGTTGCTTGGGAAGCGTGGATACAAAGTAGTAAGAGGCTATGGAATGCAGGGAATATGGAAGACCATATTATCATGGAACAAAATAGAAAGAGATGGAACAAAATGAGAAGAGAAAAGAAAGAAAAAGCATAGGAAGAATTCACGGATCAAATTTCCAAAGAAAACGACATAGGCAAGATCTGGCAAAAGGTAAGGAGTGTAAAAAATTACTACACCAAGAAAAAATCAGCTATGAATAACAAAACTAGGAAAGAATTAGAGAAAAAAGAAATAGAAGAACTTAAAAGGAAAAATTATGAACTAAACAATCCGTTCATAGGAATAGAAACAGAAATCAAAGAGTACAATGAAGGAAGGGAATCTATATGATCCAAAAAGATAGAAAACACGGAAATAATGTTAACAATCGCATCACAAAAAGGCAAAAGATCGGCACCAGGAAACGACGGGGTGGATTACAAGATCATAAACGAATTACCAGGGTTCATGAGAAACGTGTATTGTGAATTGATAAAAGAGAGCTGGAACAGAGAAGAAATTCCGCAGGAATGGAGAGAAGGCCGAATATGTTTCCTGGATAAACCGAATAAAGCTGCATTGAGACTCATCACACTTACCTCGTGCGCAGTAAGATTTTGGAGAAAATAATTAACAGAAGGTTGTCAATGTGGACGGAAACTAATAATATAATCCATGACACGCAGTCGGGTTTCAGAAATAAGAGGTCGACTCTGGATAACTTGAATAGATTAATAACAGAAATCAAGTACAACCGAATGAAAAATCTGGACTCGGCAACAGTGTTCGTGGATATCAAAGGACCGTACGATAATGTCGACTTCAAGAAATTGATAGAGATACTCATGAAATTGAAGTGTCCCGAAAAAATAGTAAAGTGGCTTAAGGGGGTAGACACGGCACGTTACCTCTCCGATTCGGAAGGTCGGTATTACAGCAGCTACTCTCTGCATAATGGTGTTACCATTAAATATGCGGTAGCGGAGGAAAACTAGATGGAGCTGCTCGTTATTGCCATACAGTATAGTTTCTTCTCAACAACATATACTGTATACTTCTTCCTTCAGTGATTCTAAATGCTCAGCGTAGGAAGTAGTAGTATTCTGTTCCACGCTGCGTATTACGCTTGTGTAGTGCGGTCACACTTCACCATCACGCGTGCATATACAAATAGGAGCTAGGTTGGGGGACCCTCGGCGCCGCTGCGGCGCCTCGTGAGTTGCTCCGCGCTATCGAGACACGTCTCCGACACGAGGCTCCTTTGAAGCGTTTACCTACTCCTCGATTAGAATTTTTTAAAATTAAAAAAAACTTTGACCTTAAATTTTGAGGTCATAATGGATTTTGAGGACGGTGACCAATAATTTTTATATACCCTGCACACCCTGATTTCATTTATAAAAATAAAGAAGTTTAACACGGCTTCCGTTTCCGGTGGTTTTAGCGAGTGAATGTAGAAAAGGTGTGGGCAGGGAAAAGTGAAGAAGTTGGAGTGAAGGAAGTGAGAAAGGAGGTGCGATAGTGGGTGTAAGGGGAAAGAGTGTAGGGCGGATGGTGAGTGTGTGAAGGGAGAGTGAAGGGAGTCGCAGGAAAGTGTCAGGAAGAGAATGATAGTGTGAGAGAAAAGTGAGGTTAGGAAGATTAGAGGTACGATTTGAGATAGCAAGGGAGACGAAGGAAAGACGCGGAGAAGCAAGGGGAATAAAGGGAAAGAGAGGAAAAGGTGGAAGGAGTTAAGAGAAGAAAGGGCTGGTAAAGGTGAAGAAGGGAAGTGGCCGGTACGGTCAGGAGGAAGAGGTAGGGTGAGGAGAAGAAAGAGATTTAGGCGGGAAGACGACAGAGTAGGAAAGAGAGGCACGTAGCGGAAAGGACGGGAAGAAAAGAGTCGATAAGAAGGAGGGGATAAGAAGGAGCCGGTAAAGTAGGGCGCGGGAAGCAGGTGATAGAGAGCAGGTTAGGAGCGGAGGAAGAAGTGAGGGATATGAAAGGAGAGAAAAAAGGGGGGAGCAGAGGGCTGGGGGTAGAGACAAGGAGTGCAAAGGGAGGAGGCGGGGAGAAGGTAGTGAAAGGGGTAAGAGGAAGAGAAGGGAGCGAGGGAAGGAAGAAGGACCTGGAGGACTTCTTCAAAGGGGGGAAAGGGAGTGGTAAAGAGGGGGAAGCATCGGGGGGAGGAGGACGGGACATATTTCAAAAAATTGGGCTGACTCCAAGGTCGCCAGGCAGGGAGGATGAAAGGGTGGATAGAATGGGAATAGAAAAGTAGATAAGGATCATGACGGACTTGAGGGGGGAGATGAAAGAAATGGGGGAGAAATTTGAGGGAAGAATAGAGGAGACGAGGGATGAGGTGCGAGAGATGGGGGAGACTTCGGAGGGGACAACGAGGGGGCAGATGGGAGATATAAAAGAGCTAATAGAGGGATCCATTTGGGAACTGAGGGAGGAGATGAGGAGGAGAGATGAGGAGTGGAGGGCAGAGAAGGAGGAACTAAGGGAAAAAATAGAGGAGCTGGAAGAGAGGGTAAGGGAGATAGGGGGGAGAGACAGAAGAGAGGGAAGGGGCGAGGAGGAGAGGGAATGGAAGGAAAAGCTGAAAGAGCTAGAGAGAAGAGTGGAAATGGCAGACAGGGCGGAGAGGAGGAGAAATATAATAATTAGGGGGATAAGAACGGATAGGGGGAAAGAGAAAGAAGCGGTAAAGGAGGTGTTGAAGAGAATAGGGGTAGAAGTGGAGGTGGAAAGCGCAAGGCAGGTTGGGCAGATTGGGGAGAGTGGAAAGGGAATGGTGGTGCCAAGGCTACAAAATGAAATTATGAAAAAGGAGGTTTTTAGGAAGAAGAGGGATTTAGGGAGAGGAGGGGAAAGAATAGAGGAGAACCTTACGCAGAAGGAGAGGAGAATACAGCGGAAGTTGAGGGAGATTGTAGAGCAGGAAAGAAGAGCGGGTGGAAGGGCGATAGTAGGATATGGGAAAATATGTATAGGGAACACATGGTGGAGGTGGAGTGAGGAGGAGGAAAGGTTAAGGGAGTGGGGAGGGCATGGAAGAGAAGGCAGGGAGGTGGAAGGGGTTAAGGGGAAGGGAAACGGGGAGAGGAGGGAGGAAGGGGAAGGGAGAGGATAATGGGTAAGGGTAGGAGGGAACGAAAAAAGGAAGGCGCGGAGGAGGGGGAGGGGGAGGGGGTGCAAAATCGCATTCTGGAACGTGGCGGGATTGAGTAACAATGACGAACAATTTTGGGAGGGACTAGAGGAATGGGATATAATGGTGAGGATGGAAACTTGGACGGAGGAAAGAAGTTAGGGGAAGATAAGGAAGAGATTGCCGACGGGTTGGTGGTGGAGACACCAGCTAGCGAGGAGGGTAAATAGGAAAGGGAGGGCGATTAGAGGGATGGTGTTAGGGGATAAGGAAGGAGTTTAGGGGGAATAAGGGAGAGGAAAGAGAGGATTTGAGAGAGGAAGAAGGGATTATAACAAGCAGATTTGAAGTAGAAGGGAAGAAGTGGAGAGTGGTGGGAGTATATATAAATCAGAATATAGAAAGGAAGTTAGAAAGAATTAGAAAATGGATGGAGGAGAGCGGGGGGGGGGGGGGAGGATAAAAATAAGAGGAGATATGAACGCGAGAGTAGGAGGGAGGGGAGGGGGAGCATGGGATGATGGGGAGGAAAAGATAGGGGGAGGGAGAAGATCAAGGGATAAAAAGGTGAATGGGGTGGGTAGAAGATTGGTAGGGGTAGGGGTAGTTGGAGAACGATGAGGGACAGGGGAATAGAGGAGGGGTTGGCGGAGATGGTAGAGGAGGTAAGGGTGGGGGGGAAGTTGGGTAGGGGGTTCTGGACGGCAAAGGGGCTGAGACAAGGGTGCCCGTTAAGCCCGATCTTATTCAATATCTTGTTATCGGATTTGGAGGATAAGATGAGGAAGATTGGTGCAGGAGGGATCAGGGTGGGGGGAGAGAGGGCAGATGACATAGTGGTGGTTACGGAGAAATAAGAAGAGATGAGGGTGGTGATGGCAGAGTTGGAGGGGTATTTTGAGGGCAAGGGGCTAACAGTGAATGTGGGGAAGACGAAGATAATGAGGTTTAGAAAAGGAGGGGGGAGATTAAAGATGTTTAAGTGGAAATGGTGAAGGAAGAAGGTGGAAGAAGTGAAGGAGTTCAAGTATTTAGGATATATATTTAAAAGGAATGGAGGGCAAGAGGAGCAAGTAAGGGAAAGGATTGCGAAGGCGGCGGGGGTGATGAAACAGGTGTGGGGGATGGGGCAGAGGGTGTTCAGAGGGAAGTGGGAAAGGAGGTTGTGGCTATTTGATAGGCTAATATGGACAGTTGTGAGTTACGGAGCGGAGACTTGGGGGTGGAAGGAGTGGAGGAAGCTGGAGGCGCTAGAGGAGAGGTATATAAAGTGGGTAATGGGGTTGGAATGGAGGACGCCGGGATATATGATTAGGGAGGAGTTAAAGAGGGACAAGATGAGGGTGAGGACAGCAAAGAGGGGGTGGAATTATGAGGAGAGGTTGAGAAGGGGAGGGGGCAATAAGTGGGCAAGATTATGTTGGGAGGAGTTGAGGAAGAGAAGGGGAAGAAGGGGGAGGTGGGAAGAAGAGAGGGAGAGGTTCTTTGTGAACAGAGGATGGACAGGGAAAGAGATGGAAAGGATTAGAGAGGAGGGAGGGATACAAGGAAGTGGAAAGGGTAGATAAGGAAGAACAGAGCAGGGAGAGAGGCGAAAAGGCGGGGGAATCAAGGTATAACAGGTGGTATAGGGAGATCAGGGTTGAAGGGATCCCGGAGTATTTAAGGAAAGGGTGGGGAGAGGGGAGATGGAAAAGGGTCATGAGGTACAGGATGGGGGGGGGGGGGAATGAGAGAGGCGAGGTATTGGATGGAGGAGGAGGAGAGGGTTTGTAGAGTGTGCGGGGGGGGAGGAGGAGACGTGGGAGCATGTATTGGAGCGGTGCGGGAGAACAGGGGGGAGGAAAAAGAGAGAGGGATAGGGGAAAGGACTAAGGAAATTTTGTGCGAGTCGGGGAGGGGAGAATGGTGGATGAAAGAGTTAGAGAGGATAATAATGGATGTGGGTCCACTCTCTCTCTTGCGTTGTCTTGAGTCTTTTGTTTTGTTTTGTTTTTTTTTTTAGAGATTAAGTGTAGGATAAGGATAGGTTAAGGATAGAGTAAGTTACGAATAAGGTTAAAGTAAGTTTATTGTAAGTAAGGAAAATGTAAATGGAAGGGGGCCATTCGAACCCCTTGGGGATGCATTAAATATATACATATAAGAAGTTTAATACAAATTACTTTTTGAGTTGATACTAATTGATTATAAAAA